>NC_030428.2:16312500-16340000 GCF_001660625.3 Ictalurus punctatus | reverse complement strand
AGCACAGCAGCAGTTACACAGTAAGCCAGTGTCTCAGCTGCTTTATGGAGCAGCTCTCTCATTCTCTTCATCAATCAAACACTTTTATTTCCTTCCTGAACCTGTCTGCTCTGTAGCTGCTGCCTAACTCCTTATATCATGGCTCCTGTTGCCACTAAGGTCAGAGATGACTCTAGCTGGAACGGGACCATGAGATTAATGGGAACCACCAAGAAGGTACAGACCAGAATGATAAACATAACAAGTGGGCTTGTGAAATACACCAAGAGTTTGTTTAGCAGGGATTCTGACATGGATTCTGTTTCCCAAAGCTAGTGTGGTGCAAGATGGTTTAGTTAAAAAGCACAGTTATGATACGGTCCTGTCTTACCTGCTGCTCAAACAGCATGGTGTTGATGGCCTGCCTGCAGGGCAGGATCATCATGGGGAAGCCCACAGCCACAGACATCATGAAGCCCACTCGGATCATCTCCGTCACAAGGTTAGAGGGAAAATTCATCAGCACATTCCCAGATATAGTGTCTGTGAAACTTACATAGCCAAAGAACCCCACCTGAATGGAAACAAAGACAGAAATAAAAACAGGGAGGTTAGATAATGCTGGATAAGAGGGACTATATACATCCAATTCTGTGTAATACATTTGTGTTCATCCTAATATTAAAATTCTTTTTCAACTACAGATCATGGTAATATCACTCTGGTGAGATTATAATTACTCCAGATGGTGCAGTGGTAGTGTTTACTTGACAAAACAATAGTGCAGAGCCATGCAAGAAACATATTTTTTCAAAGGTCTTTTGATCCCATTGGCCCCTGCATGCCCACGGTATAGTGAAAAAGCAACAGAACCCCGCTTCTCAAATCGGCCTTGATCTATCCACAGAGGTAAATAGAGGGTTCCTCTAGGAACAACACCAGACAAAAGTCCTTGAGCGCACCACAAATCTCCTGCACTACTCTGTACACAGCCCCTCCTTCTCTGCATTTGTTCAGGGTAAGAAAGCAAGGGGCTATGAAATACAAAAGTGGAAATGCAGGAGCAGTTGAAAAACACATGAAAGCACTATTATCTCTCAAGGTAACATTTATTTGCTGCTGTATGAGAAATAGGGCAAAAAAAAATCTGTCATGGTCTTAAATAGCATTCCACCTGAAAATATTTATGGAGGACTAAAAGAGGGTGACGTCGGAGACTGATGAAGTGGGCTGATGTTTATGTGGTGGAAGAAAAGTGCCATTCAGACTGTTTCTGTCATTCACACTACCTATTTCTTTCTGTTTAAACTGAAAGAGTACAAGTGTGCTGCCACACTGAGACAGAAGAGAGTAATCACCTGAGGCACTAGATGGAAACTACAGCAGGTGAGAGGTGAACAGACACCTGATCTCTCCAGAGGATAGAGGAAGACTTCAGGTCTACCATGAACGCAATTGCCACTTAATTAGAGCTGTCTCCTGATGCTTTTGTCATTTCAACCGCAAAAACTGATCAGCCAAATGTGATTCTCTAACGCTGAATGCCATGGAAATAAAAAGTAACATTTTTGATAGAGAATACTAAAAATCTATACAACCAAACAGAAAACAGGTAAAGCAGTTTTTAAATTTAAGTGATGTATTAAAAGTGATTTGATTCAGAATTTCTGACTTAAATTAAGCATGACAAAAAATACTTTTCCCTACAATAATGCAAACGGGTCAACTGAAATCACTTTTTTAAAAAAATAATACTGCCTTAAAAATGAGAATTTCAGCATTACTACATGATTTTGACCAAACCATAAGGTTAAATAATGCCTAAAATACATTTTATCAATAAAGCACAGAATTAATTTATTGGAACCTTAAGCTCATACAGGTACTATATCCAAATTAGACAAGAGCCTCCTGCTAAATAAACCACATTCCACAGATAAAATTAGGAAGAAAGCAGTAGGAGAGCAATTTCACATTAAGATTAAGAGCCGTAATTCGCAGTGGAAACGTACTAATTTGCATGTACAGAGAGAGCTCAATGGGATGAGTGTTATCCATTTTTTTTTTTATTATTCCCAAGCAGAAAGCTTGCTTCACTGGGAAAATAACAGATGCTAGAGACGGTGTGGGAAACAGGAAGCTCACTACTAGTGAATATCCTGGGAATGTCCAGTAAGAAGATTCTTGTGGGTAAAGGTACACAACACATTGGGGAATATATTTAACACTGGACTGCCCTTTCAATTTGAAGAATTGTTCTTGTTATTTATAGTGTTCTTTTAAGTGCATGTTGAAAAAAAGAAAAGAAAAAAAAGCTCTAACAAGGCAGTGGCTTGCATGACTGCATTTATTTGGACAATAAAACATATATAATGAAATATGTAAGGTGGGGATTTACACAAGCACAGGCTAAATGAGCATTTATTTCTAGCTTGTATTAATGTTTCAGTCTGTGTCTGCTACACTTAGAAACAGGAATAAGTGTGTAAGCATAATCATTTTAATCTAGTCCCTGGTGTAGTAAAGGGGAAATGGGAGAAAACATGTCCCGCCATCATAGCTCTATATCATAGCCGTCACAAGAAAACAAAAAAAAGTAAACTTGCAAGCCATCGTTTGAAACAGAAAATTCTTTTTCACATACGTTTCTTCCTCTTAACATATTAAGGAGATGAGCAAGTAGATTGGTGGCTTGCTCAATTGGGATTAATCAACACACTTAAAATCTGTATCCTGTGTTTATATATCTGTAAAGCTGGTTTGAGACCATAACCATTATAAAAAGCGCTATACAAATAAAAATTGAATTGAATACGCACACAAATACACGAACACATACTTACTGTAATGTAAAAGGTGGTAACGACATTGAGAGAAGAGGTGAAGATAGTGCTCATTCTCTTTACCGAGGGATCATCCAGGCTGTCATAGGTAGGCAGCACCTGCCTGTGGAAAAGAGGAACTTTTTTTTTTTTACTGTACACTTAAAGCCCCCTACACCTCCCCACAAACACCACAGAACTACCGATCTCTCACCGTACGTACTTGTGCACTTTAATGTGAAATTAATGTCAAAGCACGTTAAATGTATTGGTAGTCACATAAATTCTATTTTACATACTTCAAATAAAACATAATACACTACTGTGGAGCTTCATAATAAGTTGTTAGCTCAAGTATTAAGCAGAGAACAGCAAAGAAGTGCAAGAAAAGAAAAGGAAGAATTTGATAGAAAAGCTCGATATTTGTTTCACATGAACTGAAGACAAAACATAAAGAGAGAGATGGGGGAAAGACAGATGATGGGCTGGCAAAATGATGAAGCGCTAGCTATCTCTAGGAAGCAAAAAGAGGGAAAAAGCACAGAAAAAGAACGGGGAAAAAAACCATGCGTCATCAAGACAAACTAGAGAAACTAATAAAACTAGAGACCGATGAAACATTAAATGGGGAATTTACTATGGCTATATATTAGTGACTAAAGTGCAAGTCAGATTTTTAGAATGTTATAAAGTTTTCTGCCAGGTTGGGCTGTTGTTTGGGTCCCTTTTCTTTCTCTCTCTCTTTCTCGCTCTCTCTCTGACACAGTCTGAGCACATTCTCAGTTTTATTGGAATATACAGCACTGTGTTATGTGCTCTTTAGCCAAAGCCTGGTCTGGTGCCAGAGGCCAGCCAATCTCATAGCTGGAACCCGTTCGCAATAAAACTCAGGGACAGGAGGAGACGGGAGAGACAATCGCTTGCACTGAGTAGTACCGACAATCAATTGCATTTACAACCTTTCTACAAGCACAGCATTGAGCCTGTTATTATCAGAAACACTGTGAAAGAACTAGTAAACTCACGCTTTACCAGATTACACAGGGAGGGGTGTTCTTCGCAATTACTTCATAGTGCTAAAGTTTGTTTAAAGTGTTGAATTATTTTGTGATTCAACCTATTCGAAAGTCTTACTCAAGTGTATATGACGGGTCATAAATATTTTATGACAGAAATAACATCAGTGTTTACACATTATAGTGCCACTACACTACAACACTATAACTGGGATTAAGCTGATTCTAATATTTTTTTGCAAGTCACTTTTACTGACATCTGTACACAATCGACTACCTTCAAGATCCACAAAGAATGGGGTTTTACCCCCACTAGAAAATAAGGTATTAAGCTGCATTTAACCTTTTATGGGGGCATATTACTGTGAAGTAAACTTCATCAGAAATATACATGGGGTGCTGAAAGGGCTGTTTTCTGGTCAGACTGAGAGTCAAATGTCCTCACACAGGGGAGGCTCGCCTTTGCTCTAATGATTGGCATAAGTGGCATCATGTGTCGCACTTCTGACCAGTGTCCAAAGAGCCGGAGCCAAGCATCACTCATCACCCTAAGAGTTTGTGCGTGTGTGTGCGCGCGCAGAGAAAGGCTAACTGTCAGCCACTAGCGCTGCATTACATCACTGTACTCATTAACAGTGTAACCCACTACTTATACTTCTTCCACTCTATCACCATCTGACACACACACACACACACACACACACACACCATCCTGAAACTCTGACACACCTCTCACACACTTAAGTTGACAGGAGAAAGCAGGCTGTGAAAGAACATGCAAATGAAGAATGGGAGTGAAGGGGCACTAAATGAATAGAGCGAGAACACAGTTCTCTCTTTCAAAATACTGACTCAGAGGAACATGAACTGAAGTTGCCAAAGTCGCCTCTACAACAACATTAACAACTGTACAAAAGAGGACAACATTAGCGTTGCCTGGAGGTATAAAGAAAGCCTCAAGTCATAATACTTTAAACAGATTTTTTGCTGTATCATCTACTATTCACCCTAACTTGGTCAAATGAGGAGCACTACATAGAACACCGTTGTAGGGAACAGAATTCCTGATTGGAGTAAACAATTGTACACTGCATCACACTGCTTTGCACATCACTCTGCAACATTCTGTCACAATAGCATGCATAACATTAGCAAATCCATTAACCACACTATTATTTGTCAGTTATTAAACCTAAAGACAATAAAGCATTCGAGCCTCCTATAAACTGAACACTTACGAGTATAAACATGATTAATCCACTCCTAACATTTGTAAACAATTCAAGAAGTCCAGAGAGACGTTCCCATTTCAGCGTGCAGCATTCCTCAGTAAACGTGTGTGGGAATTAAACCAAACAAAACAGTGCATTATGGGTCTTTTGTGGCTCTTAAGGTACTTTGTTGATACAATACCTATTATGGGCCATTATGGGATTAATGGAGTACACTAGATGTTCTTCACTATGTTTTCATGAAACTACAAAATGGCAGATCCCAAAGATAGTGCACTATCAGTACACAGATTATAGCTTAAAAAAAACAACAACTTTATTCAATATGCAGGCTATATTTAAACGTATGATTCATGGAGACTTGTTCTCAATCACGGTGCCTGCCGCACAACACACACTGGCCGAGGCATGATTTCGTTGTCGGTAAAACTGGTTTTATTAGGTGCATACCTTTTCAGAATCAGAAGTGCACAGGTATGTGAAAATGCCTCTTAAACTGAGCAAATACAGCACAAAGTTATCATAACTCTCCAGCTATAGAATAAGTAACATACATTTCACAGTTCAACATACAGAAATTGACAGAAAATTAAGACAAGTATTATTTTCTACGTGAAGTGTGAGGACAGAACACCACATCTCATAGCCAAACTGTTGGCTATGAGATGTCAATGGCATATACATGGTTTTTTCTAGACGAGTCAGTTTTAATGTACTCAACTAGCTAACCAGCTCACTTAACTAGTTAACCTTAGTTAGCACTTAATCAGTTACAGTTCCTGGCAACCTAAACATGGTACTAGTCATTGGAGCACATTGGACCTTTTCTTCCTCACTTGGGTTCTCGTAGCTACAAATCTCACCTAAACATCATTAGGCCATGAACATCATCTTCTGGAAGTACAAAAACCTACAAAACTGCAGTAATATGCACTGTCCATGATTAATTCAGAAAGATGCCAAAATTGGTTTTCTTAAAAACATGATCTGCAAAGTCTATGAGACTGTGTAAACTCTGTTCAAATGGAGTGTTTGATTAATGGCGACTGCAATGGCAAAGATCATTTATCGCAGTGAGAAAGTTAGTATCATTAGTGCCCCAATGAAGCATTCCACATACAGAAAGAGAGGAGAAAAGGAATGATTTTTGTTGATTGTTTTTGCAGAAGGAGTTCAGTGCGGTCGCTGCTAGCAGTTGGGGTCCATTTTCTCAGTGCATTACACCTCACATACTGACAGCTTCCAGCTTTCTGCTGCCTACATCACAACGAAACCACACACTCGAACTAATTCTGACAAAAAAAAAAAAAAAGGCAGCTCAACATCTGCACTGAAGCTGGTCTTTTTGCACAATGAAAATGGTGCCCCGTTATAAGCCAGCATTGAGTACTTCATCTCTACATACAAAGCGACAACAAAGAAAAGGTCACTACAGTCCAACATGTTCACAGGAAGAGGGAAATGGAACAGGGAAAGGGGAGTACTTACGACTGACAGGCGAATGCCATGCCACAGATAGGGATGCAGCGAAAGACGCCGTCCCAGCGTACGTAAATGACTCTGCTGAGCCACAGGCCACTGAGGAGGCCATGTTTGAAGGACGAGAGCACCATCTGTGGTGAAGGGGAAAGCAGCAGGGTTACAGCACGTCCCGTTATGAAAGAGGTTGAGAGGGAGACAAGGGGAAACAATCTTTGACCAGACCATCAGATTGGCCATTGGAAAAAGAGGAGACCCCTAGTTAAAAACAGGAACTAAAAGAAACGTCTGGCTAATAAAACACAGGCGAATGTTACAGCCCCATGAGTGACGATTCACCTGTATCTGTGAATTCAAGCCTTGATATTTTTAGCTCGCTTTCAATCTACATTGCCAACCACCTGATGAAAACAAACCTGAGGAACACATTTTTCCCAGCACAAGAAAACAGTGATTCTCTGGAGAACGCAACATGTCATGGGAAACAGAAAGCAAGAAACGAAAGAAGTGAGCAAGACTCCAGAAAAGCTCTTCAATGAACCACAACCATAAGCCCTGTTCAGCAAACCACAGAGAATGTCACGCATACACACAAAAATGAATAACACACATGAAGATGTTTGATTGGTGCAGGTGGAGAGAGTTGGGGGTAATGCAGTGATCATGTTGAACCCGTGATGGTAGAATGCCTCGGTCCAGGGCGTAGGCTACTTACGGGTGGCAGCAGAAGGTAGTGGCGATAATTGGCAGACATTGCACGACCCCCTTGACGCGCCACAGGTGCACTCTGTCCACCCATGACCCACTGATAATGCCGTAACGCAGAGAGGACAACACTATCTAGAAGCAGTCAAGGCAGTGCCCATCAGGGAGGCAGGGCACGCATGGAGTAGATTGGTTCAGAGAAGGGGGCAAAGGGAAGACACATTAAGGTTAGAGGGTTAAAGGCCAGACCAACACGGGCCTGGGAGGGTTCTTGTCCAGCAAACTGGCTCAAGTATCAACATATTACAAAGCAACTACAGGCATGGCCTGAATCTATACATTAAAACGTCATTCACTAAAAAGCTGTCAAATGATTCGATGACAGTTAAGCTGAGGACATAAAAAAATTATGACATTAAGCATCAAATACAACTCTGTAAAACTATTGTATCAGCACTGTTATTGCAGTTGGTAGCACAGCCAGAATACATTATATCAGATTTAAACCATTATCAAGACTGAATTATGAGTCATTTATGCCTGGCCAGGCCATTACATGAAATGAAACTGATGCATTAGCTGTGACTGAAAACATTCATTAGCTTGTGATGGATTCAGCTTAATATTACAGTAACGTGTGCTAATATATGCGTAATGTTTTTCACTAGAAGTTTGTATTGTTGAGTTGGAGTGAGCACAAAAAATGCATCAGGCCCCTCAAAGCATGCGGACCTCCTTAGAATTAAAAACGAACTCTGTTATGGTTAAACATGTCAACTAAATAAAAACCAAACAGGATCAGGAGGATCCATATAAACCACTGAGGCTCTGCTCCCACGGCAATGATTGGTAGGTTGTAAACAGAACCATATACAGTATACTACATAATGCTACATAGCAAACACAAGGTGAGAGAATACTACTAAGCAATGTTTTCACGCGAACAACAAATAACAAAATAAAACTAAAACCTGAAATGTCCAGCGGTACTTCAAACTCCCATTTCTCAAGACATGCTGGACTACAGGATGGAAGCAGGGAGAACAAAATGACAATAGCTGAGACAACTGAATCGACTTCAAAATGTGCCACACACAATCTTCTAATCCTATAATCACTAGATTGTGAAATTTCCTTTCTTGAATCAAGTGTGTCCTATAAGCAATCCATAAACGTTGCTAAAACATAAAACTATTCCGGTCCTCTAAAAAGGTTTAAAATAAACCAAGCTGGAAATATTGTCTGCCAATCATTCCCTCAGGGCAAAATATAGAGAAGAGGCGAGTCCTTAACAAATGTTAATACCATAAAAACACAGTGCAGGTGCTTCACTTTACTGAAAACTATCATGTAAGTGACTCACCGTGAACATAAAGAGCGTGTAGAAGATCAGTGCCATGGCTGAAAATGACTGGATAGATGACATCATGTTCCTCTGCAGACTCAGAGGTAGCACAATGAACAGCGACACAGCAATGAGCAACAGGACACGGAAACTGCGTGTTACCTGCGGAAGTGAGAGGAACATGGACTAGCATCAGATATCTCAGATAAAGAGACATCTTCTTATATTTAACACATCTGGTCAATATTAACTGTTAGTTATTAGCATCATTTTGGCCTTTGCAATAATCATAAACAATATGCAAAGGAGCCCGCAAACAAACCATGTCTTATGTTTTCTAAGCATTCACATCAATGCGTTCTAAATATATCTTCTGTGGCTGTTGCAAATATACTGTGGCATAGCTATGATCAATTCTAAAATAAAATAAAATAAAATAAACATGTATGGACAAATTAATAAAGGCTGGTCTTTGACCATGACACATCCCAGGATGATCAGTTTGTTTGTGCTATTTTAGTCCATTTTGTACCTACACCTTCCCTCATGTAAATATTATTATTTCAGAACACAGCATAGCACATTTTGATGAAATGTCCCTGGATAATCAGACCATCAAGAAAGATTTAAGGTGGACTATAAAGATCAGGATGGCAAAAATGTGATTTTTGGAAAACAAATGTGATTTCAGATTTAACCCGCTGTTACACTGTTATCTAAAAAGGGAGACAATGCTTACCTGGAGGCCTAAAAGTTGGGCAAAGAAGTTTGATCCAAGGTCTGCAATGACCACGTAGAATGCGATACATGTACCAAGCATTAAGCCAATCATACTAGAGAGAGAAAGAGAGAGAGAGAGAGAGAGAGAGAGAGAGAGAGAGAGAGAGAGAGAAACAAAGCTCTGTCAAAAAATGATTGGAATGATTTGGTGGAAAAAAAAAAACTGACTTGAGTTATGATCACATATCTGACCTCAGCTCCACAAGTGCCTTTCCTGGTTTACCAAAAGCATGAAAAGCTGCAGAGAAAAATATATCTTTAATCTGGGCACAGCTGTTGTGGTATTCGAGTCTGAATAAACAACAACAAAAAAATCCTAAACTAAATATGCAGAGCAACTATTTGGGTAGAAACACCAACACAGTGCTGCTGCCAAATGTCATTTTCAAAAGGTCAGTGGTGTGTTTGTCATTCTTACCCAGTCCAGCGTAAGTCCTGCGCTTAGTGTTGCTGGCTGTATGGACCAGAAACATGCAGGACTGATGGGTCATCCACGAGCAGAAGAAAAGCAACAGAGTGCCTAGAACTATACCACACTGTATGACAGGGGGGAAAAAATACAGACATAGGCCAATCAGGGGGACATAGGATTTTTCCCTGCTAATATACAACACAAGAGCACAGAAGAAGCTACAGTTTACTCAACCAGATATTGGGGTTGACACTATTCTGAAACGTTGAATCTATACTAAATCAATTTTGGCATATTTTTCCATTCTATTCCACTGTTGTGTTTTATACCCTGAATGAACAGACACACCACAGATCATGCATGTGAATACAAGACATCAATCATACATCTGATGTTTCACATAACTTCAGCAGCATAAGCTTGCTAAGAGTGGGCTTAGTTCCTGTGACTACATCAGTATTGGATTAGAATCGACTGATGCTCAGAACTCTGATGGCAATTTCATCTGAAAAGGGACATGAAAAAGTAAGAACCAAGCATTCCTAACTACAGTAGTGAAATGTAATTAATTACTAAGAAACTGAGTCCACTCAGACGTTGCACAAGTAACACTTCTAGGTACACCAATCCCACTTCTATACACCAAGTGTTCTCTAAGTTTTTTGCAGCCAGGTAATTTAGCAGGGTTAACAGAAATGATAATAAATAAAATACAATTTTAAAATCCACTGCCCCCTTTTGCACAGCTCATTCTTCAAACGTGTACAATAATAATCTGCCTATATATCAGAGCCATTGAGTTTTTTATTCCTGAATCTCCTACCAAACCTACCAAAAAATACACTGGATTAAAATTTACATATTTAGAGACCTACTTGTTTTTCACTGATTAAGGTCTGGATTAAACCTTTTCAATTCATGCAACTCAAACAGGCTAATAACTATAAAACCTCTAAATCTATAAAATAATAAACAAAAGTTTGATACTGGTGGGTTGTGATTTCCCCCAGTGGAACAAAATAAATAAAATTACAGTCTCTCTGGCTCTGATATACCATACCAGAGCTTTTCCGATTATCATTTGGTACCTGAGATTGATTCAGATTTTTAAAGTAAATGAGCTGATGCTCTGTAAGCTTCAGTTGTCAGGTTATGCAAAACATCACAGGTTCAATGGCACCATAAGTCAAGATGTCTCCTGTTTCAGCCTGTCAATTTACATCACACACACTCACAGCATAAAATTTGTCAGTGGCCCCATGGGTAGATCCTTTTGTCTGTCCATGAATTTATGTGATTTACAAATACTGAATTAGTCACAAAACTATCCAGTGGCAGAGCTATAAATATACACTCACTGAACACTCTACTAATACTGGGTTGGGCTTCCCTTTGCTCTCAAAACATCCTCAATTCTTCCTGCATGGATTCCACAAGATGTTGGAAAAATTCCTTTGACATCACGCAATTTCTATCAATTTTTCAGGTGTACTTTCATGCTTCAAATCTCCTCTTTTACCACATCCCAAAGGTGTTCAACTGGATTCATATCCAGTGACTGTCAGTACGTTTACATGGAGAACAATAATCCGATATTTACCCGATTAAGACAATACTCTGATTAAGAAACTACCATGTAAAGAGCAATTATTGATGTCCTTAATCCGGTTAAAGTCATACACAAAGTAAACACAAATGGAATTAAGACATGTGGAGTATTCCTATTTTAGCTGCATTACTGATGTGCATCATAGACATGTACACACCTTAATCACACTATTAATGTTGTGTCAGAGTTTTTACCGCATTTTGCAACAGGACACGTTCACACACGGCAGTGCTCAATCGTTTGACAGCAAACAAGAGAGCACGGCTGCGTCCGAAACTGCGTATTTATCTGCTATATAGTAGGCGAAATACATGTATTTCTATATTTTATATAGTAGGTAAGTATGTGGTTTCGGATACAGCCCATGGCATCAAGCAGTCATCTATCTGCACGTATAGCATGACAAATAATTAACTGCACTTAAAAATGAAACACCCAAAACTGTATACGGTACCATAACGAAGACGAACTGTATGTTGATACGTGAAATTCTGGAGGGAACGTCAGACGGCGTGGCGTAGGGACGTAATGATGTGTGCCGTTAATCGATCTATGTTCTATAACATGTAAACAGGAACATGAAAGGAGTATTTTATAAGCAACTCATGTGAAAACCTTAATCACAATATTGTCTTATTCAGAATAAGGTCAATAATTAGATTATTGCTTTAAACGTAGTCTGGGAAGGCCACTGAAGAACACTGAACTCATTGTCATGTTCATGAAACCAGTTTGAGACGACTTTTGCTTTGTGACATGGTGCATTATCAAGCTGGATGTTGCCATTAGAAGATGGGTAAATTATGCCCATGAAAGGATGCACATGGTTAGCAACAATATTCACATAGGCTGTGGCATTCAAGTCATGATTAATTGATTGGTATTATCGGGCCCAAAGTATGCAAAGAAAAAATTCCCCACACCATTACACCACCTCCACCTGTTGACAAGGCAGATTGGGTTCATGGATTCATGCTGCTGGCACAAAATTCTGACCCTACCATCTGTGTGCCTCAGCAGAAATCGAGATTCATCAGACCAGGCTACGTTTTCCAGTCATCAACTGGCCAGTTTTGGTGAATCTGTGCCTACCGCAGCCACAGCTTTCTGTTCTTGGTTGACAGAAGTGGAACCCGATGTGGTCTTCTGCTCTTGTCACCCATCCACTTCACAGTTTGATGGGTTGTGCATTCTGAGATGCTCACCACAATGATAGAGAGTCATTATCTGAGTTACTGCAGCCTTTCAGTCAACTCGAACAAGTTGACCTCTCTCATCAACAAGGTGTTTCCATCCACAGAACTGCTGCTCGTTGAATGTCGGCAGTGGTATCTCAAAGGTTAAGGCGCTGGTCTACTGCTCAGAAGGTCATGAGTTCAAACCCTAGCACCGTCAAGCTGCCACTGTTGGGCCCTTGAAAAAGGCCCTTAACTCTCAATTGCTCAGATGTATGAATGAGATAGATGTAAGTCGCTCTGGATAAATGTTAATGTAAATAATATGTCAATAAAATGTAAATGGATGTGACTGCTGTGCGTGAAAACCACAGGAGATCAGCATACTCAAACCAGCCTGGCTGGCACCAACAATCATGCCATGTTCAAAATCACTTAAACACATTTTTCCCCATTCTGATGGCTGATGAGAACATTACCCAAAGCTGTTGGCATGTATCTGCGTTATTTTACGTATTGAACTGTGCCGCATGACTGGCTGATTAGATGGATGAGTAGGTGCACAAGTGTCCCAACTGAAGTGCTCAGACAGTGTATATTCTAGCTATGTCTCAGGTAAACGAGTGTCACTATGCACAGGACAGACTGCAACATGAGGCACAGACTGTGGATGTAGAAATACCCTTTAGAAAAAAATTCCCGTCTGTTTACCTGTTTGAAGCAGAAGGGCATGGTCAGCACACTGACTCCCACAATGCTGTTCACCACGTTCATTATTAAACCCCAGTTAGAAGACGTCATTTTAGTTTTCTTCAGGGGTTACAGCTTTTATATCCAAGTGTTTTAAGAGAAACAGGTGTAATCCAGGCAGGACCCTGGGTAAGTGATGTTTCCTGCACTAGTCTGTGACGTGGCGCTCTGTGGTGGACAAACACAACACACACTCAAACCTAAACCACGTAGCATAGGTAAATATTTCAACTCCGAAACACAAGGTATTTACATTAATATTATTTGTGAACTAACGTTACAAAGACAAACAAAAACAAACTTAGCTAGTTTACTAGACGGACAAAATTCAGGTAACGTTACATACCACGTCCTCACTTCCCCTCAGATATTAAGTCCTATGTTACCATCGGTATCGTTAATTCTTTTAATTTTTCGTTGTCTAGCAATAACGAGCAACCCAACTACTTGCGTTAATAACGACTTTTCTTTTTAATAACCGCACACGTTATAACTGACGTTAATACTTTGTGAAGAAATTCACGACTCCATGTCCAATAACAGTATTTCCTCGACGCGTAACCAGGAAGTGGAGGCGACAGCATCATGCTCGCGCCATGTGCTGCCCCTTGTGCCCAGGAGGGGGAAAAACATCCTCCGTCCATAATAACTGCCTACATTTGTGTACTGTGGGATGTTAGGTTAATAGAAAGGGACACACAATACAGAATCGATCATTGTCAAAGTCACATAATTTCCCCAATCTGTCATCACTTAAGTCGTCTTTACATGATGTTTCATTTAGACATAGATATGAGCAGGAAAGCAGGAAAGGGAAACAGGAATAAGGGATGGTGATCTGCAACAGGAGCTTTGTGGAATCCAGACTACAGGCACCTCCTGCAGTGTTAGTGGCCCACCTGGAGCAGTGAGGTTGTGTACGGTGTACACCATCCGGGCATTAACATAGTCTCTAAGGACAGGATTTGGGACTGGAGTTTTACAGAGCAGGTTTAGATGGAAGACAGGAAAAGTCTGGCTATTGTATACCACTGGCCTCTGAACCAACCTGACTATTCAGCTTATTGGCTGGAGGGTCTTGTCAGTCCACACATAATCCCTGAAAATTGCAATTAGGTCCCAGCAGAACAGGAGAAAAGGGGGCAAGACTGTGGACCAGTTGGGCAGATTTCAGTGTCGATTTGAGGGGTACTCTATCCGGGATGAAATTAGACACAGGCATCCGATTGAACTGCTGACCTCAGGGGAAGCCCCTGGTCAGTGTGGGGTCACGCGAGCACAAAGCAGAGTGCTGAACTGTGAGAGGTCAAGCATGCATGCAACTGAATGGGAGTCTTTGTGGACTCAGGCATGCACAAAATTTCCCATGAGCCACCAAACCTCACAGGCTCCCTCAGGAACTGAAGGAAGGGGGATGAAACCTGCTGCTACCCTCAAGTGTGTGCGAGTATGTGAGCGTGCATCTGCGACCTCAGAAAGGACACACAAATACTGCCTCGGTAATCACATTTAATTACACATCAACCAGGCCTGTGAATGGGGTTTTTAATGCAGGACTTCTCCACACACAAAAAGACTGACATGGCCAACTAAACATTGCCTACCTTTGTTCTCCTGAAATCTATTAAAGCATTCTCTCGTAACCATCAGTGGTGCTAAAAGGCTTCAGATAACGCCTATTATGTTGATAATCACGAATAAAGGGAAGACAAGAGTGGTATGCCATTCAACCAAAGGTCACAACTATTTATTACAGAAGCCTGAGAGGATGTTAGAGTCAAATCAAAATCACTATTCAGAGGTTTCTAATCAGCTAAGTCCCATAGTAAAAGCAATGGCTCAGCAAACATATTATTGCTATATTATAAGCTGTATACTTTTACCTATACAATACTATACTATACTATACTATACTATAACCTATACTATAGTATACTATTACCTACTAGTACCTCTGCTATACTATGCTGTTTACTTTGGCCTATTGGTTTTACATGACAAGATATAACAGTTGAGAATGTGGTTATTCTCTAGAATTGCTATGGGTTATTATTCTGAATGTTTTGATTTTATGTTTAAGCCTTAGGTTATTTATTTATTTATTTATTGGTTTAGAAACAGAGTGGGTTGGATAAGTTATTCATGAACAATACTAAGTGATAGAGCTATCATTCTGTAAGGGTCAGACAGTTGATGCGAATTTTGTCTTCTCAAAGTCACACTCAGGCATGGCTCATATTTTTGGAATGTGTGACTTGACAGTAAAACTGTCAGTGTGACATTTACACCATTTGCTACAACTCAACCCCGTGCGTCATTCATGCTGTAAGAAAACCATAGACACGCTAAGATAATTTTATATAGAAAAGTGCATTTATTTTTAAGTCCTTGATATTTTTAATGTTGCTTGCCCTTGCATTTAAATGTGGGAAGTAATTAAAAATAAACTTTGTATTCCTTCTAGATTATATATGGTGGCCATTTATCAATTGTTTATCTGTGAGTGCATGTGTGTGAGAAGCTTGACTTGAAAGTTGCGGAGAAAGCAGAACTGTCTCATTTCATTAAAGGGTTCTCAATGCAGAAATGGCAAGCGTCTTCGGCTGACAGACAGTTATTTTACAGGCCTCCCTCCTCTCTCCCTCCTTCCTTCCTTCTTTCCTTCTGTGCTTTTCCATACATCTAACCCTCCCCCACATCCTCCAACTATTGGGACTGTGAGGGCATCTCAATTAGGTTTTCATACTGAATTAGGCTTAAGTAACTCCACTCAAACCCCCATGAAGTAGAAAAACTGCCATAAATCTCTAGAGGAAAAAAAAACTCATAAAAGTGGAGGAGTGACAAGAGCTGTGCTGATGGGTTGATCTATATAGCCTCTGCTTCTCAACTTGCTACAGCTAGACCCTCAAGCCCACCATATATCAGCCACCAGGGATGCAGAGACTTGTCAAAGGCTCAGCCTGTTACCTGCAGACAGCACAGAAAGAGCCTCTGTGTTTGGTTCTACTGAGTCACTCCTATTAAAATACCTCCATACCTCCATGAAGCTTGGTGGTGTGAATGCCAACACCAGACTGATTTTTGATATACAGCCTTGGTAGGGGGCTTTTGCAAAGAAAGAAGGCATCTCATGACTGCATGGTGGTAAGAGAAGACTGGTATGTCTAGGAGGTATTGGATTGCTCAGAAATAAGAGGTCTTTGAGGACTTTAGGGCAGAATTTTTTAAAACGCTAAATGTTATGATAAAATGCTTTGGATTTCAGCACAGTTTATCCATTAGTGTGTTGAGAAAGAACTCCCCACTGCACATCACTAGAGCTGTTTCTGCAGTTAGTTTACTCCTTTGGGGCCTGACTCCTTTAGGAACTGCCTGTCTGGCCTTTATCTTGCCAGGAGAGAGGGGAAAGTAGTCAAATATCTCTAGTTCACCCTGTGTCTATATTTCAACTGAATTTCCATTGGCTGGTGTGTATAGCTGTGTTAAGTCCCTGCTCTGATACTGACCTGATTTCAGCCCCTAAAACTCTGCCTCCTTCTGTCTAAAAGAAACAGAGCTCAGGAATACCTGTTCTTCTCAAATGCACAATCCCATTTCCATACCAGTCTTACACATTTTATAGATTAATGACCCCTACATTATGCTTTCTTTTTCAGAGGATGACTTCTAAGAACAGTGATATCAATTAATAGTTTATGTCTGTTTTTTAAAATTAAATAAATATGTAAAAATGGTGATTTTGCTTCCAGTTGCATCCAATTTGCTTCCAATTTTTTACTTTAAGTGAAATTTTATTAGTAAAATTAGGCAAAATATGCATTTCTGACACTGTTATTTATCCTGGGTTTTTTATTTTAATTTTTTATAATTCTATGAAATTATTAACATTATAGATAAACTGCCATGTGACAGTTTAACTTTGAGATATCACTTTAAAATCCTTTTAATGAAAAATCATATTTTGGAATTTATCTATTTCCTTGTTTACATATAGTAAGAACATTTTAAAACACAAATTTAGTGCAAAACAATTGATGCCAACTTTCAGCAGGTTTAGCTTAAATGTAAAAAAAAACAAAACAAAATCAAACAAACAACAACAACAAAACCTTTAGCAGAGTATTCTCCATCTTGAAATCACCATTAGCTGCTGCTTGGGACTTCATAGATTAAAAATGAAATTCATAAATTATTGAGAAAATAACTATGATTTTTTTTCTAACCTACTATTTAGTGTATTAGTACAGCAGTAGTAATAGTATATAGCCAATATTTAGTTGTATATATTTTTTGTAGGAAATACACTTGCTAAAATGTATTAATGTTAAATGTTGAATCTTCACAGGCCAAATATTCTGAAATATGCAAAGGCATAGGAAAGTGACAGTAAACAATTAATCAGTAATTCTTATATAATTTAATATTTAATGAGAGTCTATTTGATAAGTCACAATCAAGGAATCATATCAAATGTATGTGAAAATGAGCACACCAAACTATGCTGATAAAGAGATTTAAAATGCATTCATTTTATTTACAGTGTGGAGATACCACTGACAAATGTAATTGTTTATTCTGATACTACCTCAAACTCACCTGAGGGGGCTGTTTGGGTAAAATAGTGCTTCATGGTGCAAATCTTGTTAGAGACCCCAGAAGGCTAGAGCTGACCCTGCCTACTATGGTGGAACCTTGGCTAAATTCAGAGGAACTATAACAATAAAACTATAAATTTCACCACATGAGAAAGTCAGAATGTTTTTGTCTCAACCAATTTTCCATGTAATTTGCAAGCAAATGGGACTTGGGTGCAACCTACTGGCACAGAATGAAAAAAGCTATTATATATATATATATATATATATATATATATATATATATATATATATATATATATATATATATATATATATATATATATATATATATATATATATATATATAATATATATATATATATATATACACACACACACATATATTCACACACACACACACATACATACATACATATGTGTGTGTGTGTGTGTGTGTATATATATATATATATATATATATATATATATATATATATATATGCAGTATATTGCAATTTGTTGTCAATCTGTCCCAAAATCCAAACAGAATATAAAATATTTTAATATATTTTGTTACTGTAATTGTAACTCACAAACAAGATATGCTGGTATGGCCATCTCCCTAATTTCTCCATCTGGGGATTAATAAAGTATTATCTTATCTTATCTTAAACCCTTTACTAAAACTAGCCTAACTGTAATTCAGCACACTTTGTTCTGGTTTAATTTTTTCATCCGTAAACGGAACACTCTCATTCTCTACTTTCTAGATCCATTTTCTCGCTTTTGTAATAGAAACCTTGGTCCACACTCTCTTCCCTTTTCTGCATAGTTTACATATCTCTCTCTGTAATCTTTGCCTGCACTTCATTCCCATTCACGTCAGGCCAGCAGTAGAAGTGAGAAGGAATCAAAGACACATCAGGGATTTTATATTGGCCCAAATGGCCACACAGTGGTGACAGGTTAGAATCAACATCCATCCATTTTCTCTCCCAGTGCACACACACACGCCACACACTCCCGCCTGGAATCTCAGACCCCCTCCTTGTGCTCTCTCATTCTCTCACTCTCACTTTTTATTGCGCTGTTTCCTCCTCCTCCCTTGTTCTGTTGGTCCGAAATATGAGCAGAGTGCTATAGGACAGCTGGCGATTAGAGTTCTGTGCTTAGCCAAAGAAAAACACATTACACTGTTCTGAACAGGAAATGTCTTTTTAAATAGCAATAAGTAAAATTCATACAGGATAATTGATTCTTAGTACTACGCTACTCTTATATTGTGTATACATGCAAATGCAAAGATTGCACAAAATTTTGCTCTTTAGAATTTTTTTGAGCCTGGAAAAGTTATGGATGTGTTCATGTGAGATCTGAGTTTAGTACAACCAGGTAATCAGAGTGTGTATGTGATTTTCACTTTGTGCTTGAGTCTTGTATTGTACACGAGTGAGTACCCTACACATATACATCAAGCACACACATGAAAGACTGCTCTGTCCTCTCCATCTCCCCTTTGTTCTTACAGTACACTGGCCTGATCAAGGGCAGGCATTGTGGACTCCTTCAGTCTGGCCTGAACACACTTTCAAGGCCATGTTATGTCTTCTCCTTCACTTTCTTCTCCTCTCTCCAAAATGTACTTCTATAATGTTTTTCTTCTCTGTTCAGGATAAGTGAAGAGAGCGAGCCACTCTTTGTGATGTGTGCTGTTGTTGTGGAAGATGGCCTTGTAGAGCGAGCTGGGTCAGGGTAAAGAGCTTCGGGAAGGATTGAGGCAGAGGTGGCCAGTGTGGTTACAGAATTAAACTGTCGTCTCTTTGTCATTATGTTTTCCTCCCTGCTCTGTTTTTGAAGTGTCCTGAAACAAAGTGACTGCTCTATATTTCCTGTAATTGTAGTTATTTGCTTTGCTTTGTTCAGCTTGTGCCAAAGCCACATTTTTTTTCAACATGATTCTGAGCTCGAAACCATACAAAGGAGAAAAACGCCCATGGTGTGTGTAAATATTTGCTTGATGGGTTAATTGTGGGTGGCCCTCTCTGTTTGTGATGGGGTGAGAATGCTGCCAGGGGTGCAGGGTTGTGTCCAGTGTCTTTTGAACCACTGACAATTATCTGCAACACCTTTATTAGCTCTTAGGGAACAACTGCCTTAAATTCATCCTAAAAGTGAACAAGAAATGCTATAGTTAGGTACCTTGGCTATAGAGAAAAAAAAAAACGTTAGTTATTATTCATGTAAAAGTACCCCTTCAGGAGATAAGGTATTCATGCAATTTCATGAAATATAAAATTACTTTCACTGCATGTACATAACTGTATGTTTTAAGTTACTTTCCAACACTACACACAAGTAAACACACACACACACACACACACACACACACACACACACACACACACACACACACACACATACACACATATGCAGGTAAGATTTGAGAGTGTAAAAATATGTATAAGTACCAGTCCAAATATTTATGTGTAGTCCTTAAAATGAACTGTCCTTGCGCCAATATAAAAGGTAATAGTTTATCTTAAGATTTATATTGAATTATATTCCGCTAGTCAGCTGTTGTCAGTCAGTTGTGGGATTTTGTTAAAGCTCTAAAATGCAAATCTGAATGGAGTTGCATGAAAGAACCTGCAGATCTTTAATAAGCCACAATGTGCGTGGTACATCTCTGCATCTCTCCTGCTTCAAGTTGTGGACTCCTTTACTCACTGTACTCACTGCTGTCCACAATCTACCCGCTGTTATCATTTAAAATGAATGTAATGCGTCCATGGAATACAGAAGATTTGCTCCACATTGTTTTATGCATCTGCGATGAAGAACATGAAATCCAGTGAATCTGTGAGGTTATTTATCCTGTTCAAGATAAGATTGGGTGACAGAAGGGTCTCGGGATGTCAGAGGTAGGGTGTAAATACCCACTGGGCAGATGGACATGCAGCCCTTGAACATGTGGGTGTAGTTTTGTGTGACCTGACCAGCATCACCCTAGCAGCTCCACTCTAATCATGGTCTTCATGTCCTCAGGCTACACGGTGTGGTCCGCAGACATTCTGGCTGCAGCCGAGAAACCGCTCTTGGCCACATAAACTTCTTTTGTTTTACTGAACTGGGCTGGTGACCTCCGTCTGGCCTCACACTCACCCTGACCTCTGAGCTTCCAGCGCTGGACCAGAACAACTTAACATTCTACAGGTCTCTCTCTTCCCTAAACAGCCAAGAGCAGAGCCAAGCTTTTTTCCTGCGCCTCTCGTAGAGTTAAGGCAATCATTTCATTTCCAAGCAATAAATCTGAAGTGCTTTCATTCACCCTGCTCCTGACTGGTATGTGTGTGTGTGTGTGTGTGTGTGTGTGTGTGTGTGTGTGTGTGTGTGTGTGTGTGTGCGTGTGTGTATGTGTGTTTGTGTGTGTACATGAGTGTGAGTGTTTGTTGGTTCACCGCGTGCCGCCTGCTGTGTGCGCAAGCCACAGGTTGCGCATTTGGTTTTAATTGTGGCCATTTCAGCCCCCTGTGCAAATGGAAAGCACATGGGCACTCCTCCACCTGCCTCCACTCAGCTACTGACAGAAAGTCTTACTGACCAAAGGAGGAAAAGTAGAACACCAGAGATTTTGAATAGCATGTGTAGGTAGGAGGGCGTACCTCTAGATGTTAGAAATAATAGCAGTTTATATCTAGAATGTAAAATATAATCTCTAAAAGATTAAACGAAATTCTAAAACTAATGCTGTTTGGTGTCAGATGTTGGAAGCTGAGTGTAATGCAGCTCTGTGTCTCACAGGCAGAGGGAGCAGTGATTTCTGGGCCTCCTGTGGCTGCAAGGGCCCCTCGTCTGTGAACAGTTCGGACATGTGTGTGTCTGTACGGCTTGATAAGAAACACATGCAATCTCGTCAAAGGGACTCCTCTTGTATGTTTCCCTTTGCTGAGGCGAGAACATAAACAAGCTGATTCAGATTAAAGAACACTTTGTCAAAATATTTAAACCCACACAAGCCAGGCTGAACCGAAATATCCACGGGAATATGGTGACTGCTGCCCCGTGAGATACCTGCCTAAATGCTCAACAAGAAAGGCACTTTGATGATGAATCTGTTTCCAAGTCTGAGGCAATTATGTGAAGAAGAAATGAGTAAGATTGCAGAAAGCTTTCTATCAGTCAGATCTTTCAGCCCAGGGAAGTCTGAGTCTTGTCATTATCAGAAGATTGTTTAAATATGTGTAATATCATTGCTGGGGAGAGAAAACCTGAAAAATGCATTGGCCCTAATTATCACAAAGTGTTTTCAGTCCTCAGCTATAAAAATGTCTCTAGAGGTTTTGTAGTTGGCTTGTTAAATAAATAAATAAATAAATAAATAAATAAATAAATAAATAGGGTTGGAATTACAAGAACAACAACTGTATGAAGGCTTAAAGACATAAAACCAAATAAATGTGCGTGAATTATACAATGTGCGCTGAGAGAATGTGAACACAATTGTTACTGATATAATGTGGGCTATTGGCATGTCCTCTTATTTGATCAAATTAGAAAATGTAATGGTAGTTCCTTTGCTAATGTAGTGTTCTATATGACATATTTATATGAATTTATTTATTAGTGAACTGGACTGGTCGAGATAACTTATGTTGCTGTCATCTGGATGAACAAAGAAACAATGCTACATACAAACCTTCAAAACTTCTTGTAAACTCGAATACACACAAGCATGGACATATTTTCAGCCACCAAGGAAGCAAATGTTCATATTTTTAACTTGCCTTCCTCAGTAACTTCTGAACAGATACCTATTAACAAATGGGGACTGGGACATCTTTTCTTTATCGTTAATGAATGTATATAAAGTTATGCCTCCTAATGTACTTTGGGTTAATGACATATGGATAACTTTCACATTTTCCATGGCAGGACCAGCACAATCTTTAATTGGATAGAAACTGTAGCAGCTGTTCAAAATCAGTTCCAAGTACTCATGATTGCCTTTATGAAGTGGTGCTTCCCTTCATACTACACAAACCAGCTGCCATATAAAGATCATCTTCCATTTCATTTGGAGTCACTCAGCTCTGCTCTGAGCATCCCCTCACCTCCCCCCTCTCTTATTTATACCCCTCTGTTCCATTTAAGAAACCTCAACCCTTTCGAGGTCACTGCCAGCCAACCAAATGAGTTTTGAATGTTCGTGTTATTTATGATTAGGTATCAATTCACAGTACAAATCCCTTGCAGATGTTTGCATCTTCCCTATATGTAAGCTATGCATGCATGTGTGTCTGTGCATGTGCACCTGGTGTGTGTCTTATGTGAGTGTGTCTTGTATGAATTATACATACAGCAGGTGTTACTGTTTACTGCTAAGCTCTGCCTTTAAGTCATATAGAGACATGCTTCCTTTAGACATGTACATGCAATATGTGAAGAAGAACCTAAAACTTCTTATAGTTTAAAAAAAAAAAAAAACACGAATACCCTCTGTAAATAACTGTTTAAGATCTATTGGTGCTACAACTATTTTAGAGTCCTTAGCTTTTGCGTCTTGATTCAACTACTGGTTTCAAATGAGCTTTTTATGTATTCTATCTAGCTAGGCTTTCAGGTTTTAGGTTTGTCAGAATGAGATGAAGGTGGTCTATTTTTTGTGCTAATGCCATACACCTACCAAAAGGGAGGAAAGCTGACCATGAGGATGAATATATTTATTGAGTATTATGGACATGAAGCAAAAGCCCCATTATCTATTTCATCTTGCTGTAGTTTATTGACGCTTAAGTATTGACCCCAAAGCTCCCTTAACCCAACACCCCACCCCCACTTCCAAAAAAATACAGAATGACAGTTTTACCCAAATTAATTCAATGTGTGAATGCAGCAGCACACCCATGTGTGTTCCTCCCTTATAGACTCATTTGGTTTCCTTTCCTTCTTACTTGCATGGTGCATGTGGTCTGGTTAGGGTCAATATAGACCTTGTTCATTCACACTATATCTAGCACTTCAAATAGCCTATTCTGTCTCCTGAGAATGGGACGGCCCATTCATTCTATTGGAATGACTACATTCTCTTTACTGTCTGGTAGATCAAGGGTTTTGGGAGAGCGGAGACACAAATTCAGATTTAGTAACATTATTTCATCTGAAACTAGGGATGACGTTTTATAAACTGCAATGTGCTATCAGACCAGCAGATGGAGTCTTCAAAGCTCTGGTATGTCTAGTCTAACAGTAAAACCTTCACTCGTCCGACTTCCATATGTAAACTTAGTCTGGATTTTTCATTTTATCTGTGTTGTTCCAGTGATATAAGACCCGTATTTATTACAGTTTTCCTAGATAGGAAATAATCCTTTTCATTTTGAAATTCATGGTCTTGTCTTTATGAAAGGTTCAATTACACAGCCGTTTCTTCTAGCCTGATTGTGAGCAGCCACTCAGTAAATAGACCACGATCAACTACAACAGCTGAACAGACACCACTCATGGACACATGTCCTCACATGCACATGCAACTCTGGCTGCCGTGTATGTTGAAGTGCAGCACACACTCAGACACACCACCCAGTGTGTACAGGAGGTGGAGAGGGTAGGGAATGAGAATGAGACGAGGCTAAATGCTGAGGGATTCAAAGGACAAGCGAGGCAGCATGCATGACCTTGCTCAGCCCCTCCCCTTCTGCTCCAACATCTGGTTTGTCCATCGTTAGCCCTGGATGTGCTCCCTCTGGCATACACAACCTTCCACATACACTTATTCAACACAGGATACTGAGCACACGCAAACACACATACATAACTTTCCACCTAATGCCTTTTAAACGTTCTGCAATGCCATCATGCACTCCCTTTCTCTTATGGGTAAAGTAAATCAGTGATGTGAAAATTATGCATGAACATTAAGCAGCAGAAACAACGGCTAACCTTACCTGCACCCTTCCCCCTCTTAGTCCCTGTCTCCCTCAAAGAAGGACCCCAGTCCTCTCTCCAAAGCCCTGCCTTCCACTGGGCTGACACACCTGCCCCCTTGATCTTTTATAGCACTTCAGAGGCAGGAGTTTTTTCAACCCTTTATTTGGGATGTGTGTGACAGAGCTTAGAAGAACCTTCCATGGAAATGCATTCTGTCTCCTAGTGAGCCCCCACCCTGTGAGCCTGCATCTCATAACACTAAGAAAGAATGAGGGTTTAAGGCTCATTACAATACATTTAACTGTGCTATTGTAGCGGATGGGGGGAAAAGTATTGCTTCACTTATGTAGTGTAAACGTTAGTCACTGAGAGTACAGTGATGATGATTTTCAGTTTTGTGCTGGGATGGTAAGACAGTTATATTATAACTGCATATGAAGTAAAGTTCACTTGTGTATTAAAACAGAAATATGTGCTGTAAATACTTATAAAGGATAGTGAAAGCACTATCAGTCCAGGAAAATTCTATAAAATGATGGTTTGTGTTATCTCATAAACATCACAGTTTAGGGGGGCCGGGGGCGGGGGGTTGTCATGTAGTTGTCATGTAGTTACAGACTATTTAAATTAAATTAAAGGAAATGAAAAATTATAAAAATACAAAGAATTAACTATATAAATAATAGACAAATGCGTATAATTTATTTATTTATTCATTTATTCATGGAAAATGCTTCAAAGACACCATATACACCTCAAAGCTGTGCTGGAGTATTGTGGAAATTTAAAAAAAAAAAAACAAAAAAAAAAGACAAAGCTGTCAATAAGGGAATTACCTGCCCAAGCATCCGACCTTATCAAGCTGGTCTAAGACAAGTCAGACCGAAAGGTAGAAGAGACAAAGATCTGTGGCATCCAGTGCCACAAACATGTGGGATGTTCAAGAGACAGGACAGATCATCTTGTAAATGCTTGGTAAAACTGACTTCATAATTAAAAAGGTAAATATTCTCACACTTTTGATAGGCGGTGAACCTAAATGGAAATGACACATGTAAAGAACCCAAGAATGTTGTATGATGGCCCATTATCTCCACATTGGCTCCCCTACTACCACAAAACATGTGGTCCACAGGACATCTATGTACACATTTGAGACACAGCATTCTGGTTTAGAAATATTTTCAGTGGCTTTAGGATTAAGAGAGTGGTCATAAAGCCACTTCAGATGCTAATAGCATTTCCACTTTCCCCAAATGCCATATCGCTTAAGTCAAAGTAGGCTGAACTCAGGTTTGCTGTATTCTTGACTTCCTTGTTCTTTATTCCTTGCATGCATATAGAGTCTATACACTATGATACAATCCCAGGAATCATAATTACATTAGTTGGAAAAGATGTTGGGGGGTAAGTGTGTGTAAGGGAGGGGGCTCATCCTATTTTGTAGAAATGCTGAAACTCCAGGAGGTCCGACAGCCAATTAAATAAGCACCAATCCAGCTCCTCCCTACCCCCACAGATCCTGCGCTCTCAAACTCTTCGTCCCACCCCTATTCAATACTCATTCCTCACTGAGAGTGTGAAAGAGCAGGAGAGAGGGAGGGAGAGCTTTTCCACTGAAATCTCCTGTGTCTCTGTCTGCTAGTCATAGCCATGGGCCACTGGAGGTAGAGCAACCAGACCAAAGAGCAGAAGAAGGGGGTTGAGACTTCAGATATGCCCGGTAGCCTACATGTCAGTGGGGTATTGTCTGCTGAGAGTCCACAGAGCCCAGTTTAGCCCAGAGCCCCTCAAATCACAGGCCTGGCCATCTACCTCACCAGCTGTTAAGGAGGAGCTGATGATGGAATTTTTTTTATCAAAATAATTTCAGCATGACAAGATCATCGCAATGACCGACTAAAACATATTAAACAATTTTGTGAGACATTTTACATTTCTGTATGTGGTGGCATGGAAATAATCAATTAAAACAAAAATATTTATATTTTTAAAAACTAAATGATTATTAAATGTGGATATTATAGGTGTAATAAAGTGTAGTTTATGAAAAAAGGCAAGGGCATGTCAGATTCATATATACTCATATTTTATTTAAAAAAAAATAGTTTTATTACTGTCAAAACATTTGTAGTGGGATTAAATGTAAGGGTCTGAAGTGGGAAACCAGTCCGGCATAAATTAGATATACAGATAGATCCTCCATACGGGGCCTCTGCAGTCTGAATGGCAGAGGAATGTCACAAAAGAGAAAAATAGACGGAGGGCAGCAGCAAAGACAATCACTGCATGAAATATCATTGCCTTGATACATCACTGGTCATCAATCAATACTGCCTTCAAATGAACCCTGAAGCAACACAGGTTGCATGTATACAGATGTTTTATATAAATAAATAAATAAATTTCTCTCTCTCTCTCTCTCTCTCTCTCTCTCTCTCTCTCTCTCTCTCTCTATATATATATATATATATATATATATATATATATATATATATATATATATATATATATATATAATGAGTCCACCAGTCTAATCTGCAATTTTGTCACTATATTTGTCTTATTTTTCTTCCTCCAACCTTATTAGTGTATATCTAAGGTGAATTTTGAAAACCTTGGAGATTTTGAAAGTACGTATTATGCACTGCAAGGATCGTCAGGAAGGAGACAAAGATAAACCTTTTAT
>NC_030428.2:16190000-16307500 GCF_001660625.3 Ictalurus punctatus | reverse complement strand
ATCGACTGTGATAGCATATGTGACTATATTTGTTCTGAAATATGGGATATTGAGCATGAACATGCTGGTTATACACTTTTACACCAAATAACGATGTGTTCAAATTATATATTTAATTGTTTGATGAATTAACTAGAATTTCATCGAAAAACCAAAGAGTTCCTACTAAATTTATTTTAGGCTATACTAAAACCATATCCTACTAATATTGGGTAATTTTGTATTATAATTATTATTATTATTATTATTATTATTATTATTATTATTATTATTACCACTACTACTACTTTTATTGTTGTTGTTGCTGTTGTTGTATATCAGTAAGCTTAAACTACTGAATATATTTAAGATTTAAGTATAGATGTATCCCACCTCTTATTAAAGCAATCTCCAACATATTCCCAGAGCAGTAAAAGTCCCAGGTGAAAAAACACTGATTTTTTTTAAGAGAAATGTCCGGGTCTTGTGTGTTTCGCTGTCCTCCTTTGAGAAAACGATTATTTGAATGTCGCGCCAAATCTCCCGCGGCTGTAGCTGGCTCCTCTACAGCAGCACGGCGTTCGGTGGGAGAAAATAAAAAAATAAATAAGAGAGAGAGAGAGAGAGAGAGAGAGAGAGAGAGAGAGAGAGAGAGAGAGAACGCGCTCTGTAGCCGAAATATGCATTCGGGCTTCTTACAGAGCAAGTCCAAACCGCATGCACCAGCGAGTGATACACCGACATTCATTCTCGTGTTCTCGATAATAGCCTAATAAGCCTTTTACTTGCCTTTCCGAGTTGGAAAAAAACGAGAGCAGCGCTTTAGAGCCGGTAATCAACCCTCCCCCTTCTTTTTGGGAATTAGTTTCCCCTGCAGCAGAAGCTTCCTCCTGATATATTTCCACCACGACACACTAGAAGTCTCAGAGTCCACTTTGCCTCTCCCTTCTCTCGATGCCAGTCCACACTCATCCATTTGCTGAGGAGTTTAGTGAGGACCGTAGCGCTCCGCTGAGTCGCCATTCTCCTCCGGTTTTTTGTTAGCTCGAGCTCTGCGCTCTGAGCGGAACCGTGCCGGGGAACCCCCTCCTCCACGCTCCCCCTCCTCCCCCTCGTCCTCCTCCTCCCCTCCGCGCTCCAGACCCCGCCGTGCTGCAGAGGGGGGGAGGGGGAAACCCATCCGAGCGGCAGGAGGGAGCCCCGGGCCGACTGAACAAAAATCGGTACGAGGAATTACAACCGGTAATTGCGCAGATTTAAGGGGGAACCTGCATATTTACAAAACGCAATCTACGTGGCTTTAGTAACTTCATCACCACCACCACCGGCGTATAATGGACTTATAATAATAATAATAATATATCAATATAATATATAATAATAATTATTATTATTGTTGTTGTTGTTGTTGTTGTTGTTGCTGTTGTTGTTGTTGTTGTTCTTCTTCTTCTTCTTCTTCTTCTTCTTCTTCTTCTTCTTATTATTATTATTATTGTTGTTCTTGTTAAAATGTTATGTCTGTATTTTCAAGTCTCTATATAAGTCGTACAGGCTACATTGGGACGAAATGCCGTTTGTTCAGGACTACAGTGCAACACCATGCAGTATCACGCTACAAAGGACAAAAAGGCTTAATTCAGGCTAAGTAGACAAACATCAAAACAACCACAAAAAAGTATTGGGTAAAAACCAGTGCAAAACCGTTGGCTGTAAGCTGCAGTGTAGCAGCAAGTGTCTCATTTTGTGTTATGCGTTATTGTTTTTTTTTTTTATGTCACACTATATATATATATATATATATATATATATTACATGTGGGTAAACAAAAATAAATAAAACCGCAGAGCTTTTATGGGTTGTGATTTTTTTTAATTTTATACTTGTCATATCTCTGGGTCTGTAAACTATATCCCAAGGATTGAAGTTTCAGAATAAAAATACTCTGGGGGTCTCTGGCAGGTTCAGCTCACACCTATGTAAACGCACCCAGGAGGACAACAGCTTTATTTGCAAGAGAACTAGTTTACCCCTCCTGCGCACCCTCAATTCAATGATGGATGGGCGATCTCCCTTTGTCTCGATGCAAATAGGTTTTAACTCGGAATTGATGGCTAACTCCGCAGAGGGGTGATTACTCGACGCCCGAGTTTAGCTGCTTTTCTTCAAACACGTCTGTCACCAACTACACGACCACTGATAATGTGAGGCGCATTTGGCGCACCCACACTATGTGTAAATTACTTTCACACTCCAGAGACATAGAGACTAATCACCAGTGGGTCCACTGTAAACTGCTTTCCAGTTTACAACTTTTTATAACCTTTTATAACTTCTACTTAAATGATATAGGTATACAGTTAAACTTTCTTTCTTTCTTTCTTTCTTTCTTTCTTAATTTACTTCTTCCAACTTTTGTAATTAAGAAATGCCTAAATTTTATTTATAAGTTTAATAATTTTAAGGTGATCATTTATCACAAGCAAGAGCTTGAATTGTTCATGCATTTATAAAATGGTTTTGTTTGATTGTGTTAATTGTCAGTTGTTAATTGTGTTAATTACTTCTTTAACAAGTGTGGAATATTTACTGGTGATTTCTATATATAATTTTTTTGTTGCATTCACTGTTAACCTATTAAGCATTTATATTTTTAGCATTTATTTATTTATTTATCTATCTATTTATTTATTTATTTACTCCCAAGCAAACATCAAAAACCCTGCAATAAAATGGCACCTTATAAGAATCACCTTGTAAATAAGGTAGAAAGATGATAAAGGTTTGGACCCGAGCAGATTATGGGCAAGGAGCTTTTGTGAACCTCTCATTTCAACATTCTTTTTTCTTTTCAGATGTTCTAGCAGTAGGGACTGATATTGGCCCTTGTGTGACCTTTTGACCCGTAGATTTGTAGGATAAATGTTTTGAAGGGGAGCTGAGTGGTAGAATGAAGAACAGTTATATGAATTTTTGTTGAGAAATGAGAATGGAGGAAGAGAAAAATGTGTCTGCGTGTATTTGTTCTTGTGTGTGTGTGTGTGTGTGTGTGTGTGTGTGTGTGTGTGTGTGTGCTCACATGCTTGTGTCCTGATGTCCACAGGCCTCTTGCAATACTCCTACATTATGACCATGGGTACTAAAATTTTATCTCCAGTTCACATTGTCAGGTTATGGAGTAGCTTGGTGTGTGTGTGTGTGTGTGTGTGTGTGTGTGTGTGTGTGTGTGTGTGTGTGTGTGTGTGTGTGTGTGTGTGACAGCTCTATTAGTTTTTGCCTCACAAGTGTTTGCTCTTGTAACCAGTAAAACTCAGTGTCTGGGTACCTTATAAGCCTTGCCTATAAAATATCACTCATGGGCTTCCTGTTCAGCGCTAAAACAGCCATCAGGATTTGGAATTAATCTAAAGGAGAGGCCACCTGTTGCAGGGAGCAGTAAGGCACAATGAAAGCCATAATTCCACCCCCCACCAGGATGTATTTAATGACTTATCATGTAATGTAACCAAATATGTCACATAAAGAATAAGAGATCTTTATAAAGAATACTGTCATTGCACATTGAAAATAATGAAATGCTGATAAAAATTCTGTAATTTTATGTAAAATAATACTCAATAGTTTGAATATTATCTTATCAGCAATTTTTGAAAGATTAAATGTGATTTAATGTAGTCGTGGCAGAGGTAAATTAAGGAATATGGGGTTACTGCATCTTGTGGGTTTTTTATTTTTTTATTTTTTTTATATGCCCAGAACTTGTTGATGGGCAACATTAAGCAAAAATGTGTGATGCATGGAAAGGCCCAGAAAGAGAGTTCATTGTTGCCTGGCCAGATCCACCACTTGACTGCGATACTCCCTGAGCCTTCGGCTGAATTCTGATGCCCTGATAAACTTTTCTTTTCTTTTTTTCCCTCCCAAACAACACTCCAGCATTACATGAACTGCCTGCCCTACCATGTGATGGCGCTACAGATGTAAAGAGGGCAGTTTTTTTGTTTGTTTTTTTTTACAGTTGGGGCAAAAAGCTAGTGCGTCAGAATCAGGCGGGTGGTCACAATACAGACCTTGTCTCTTGCTCCCAGCTGCTGTATTTAACAGCTGCAATAAAATGGCTTTATTTGAAAAGTCTGGAAAAAATTGTAGTGAATGCCACTGAGCTTTTAAGAGATGTCTCTGTTTGCTTTCTTCTCTGTATTTAGCATCTAATGCTTCATGCATATGTATGTAAGATCTCTTCCTTAGAATGAAGAACAGATGTAATTCAGACATGTTCATTTCCGCTGACCCTTTGCTCCCTTTGATATGTCATAGCTTTTGAATTATCGTGACTGGGGACATTTCCCTCCTTGATCCAAAGACACCTGAAATACAGGGAGAAGCAATTATTAAGATGATATGCTCCTGTGAATTTACCTCTTCGTTTAAGTCCTGACATACAAAAGTAGTTGCAAAAGCAATTAGCATGTTTGCATCTGTAGAATATTGCAGCACTACGACAATCTTTTGTACAGCTTTCACAGCACAAGGGTCTCTGTTTGTTTGTGTAAATAAAAAAAATTGTTCTTGCACGAGAAATTGCAGGCCACCGTATTTTATTCTCTTGCTGCACCTGACATGACAGGTTTTTGCATTTCTCAGCACTTTGGAATACAGAGAGGGGTGTAGCTTTCCCAGAGGTACTCTGTATGCATAGGCCTGTCTCAATCCAGAGCTCATTCCTATGACCAGGGCAGGTCTATAGTGTAGGTTTGTGCCTTCTAATGTATAGCTATTGCTTTTCTGGCCAGCAGGTCACCTTTTAGGAGTTTTCAATTTATTTGAGTGCAGATGGCTCTAGATTGAAAGCAGAAATGTTTCAAATCTTATTAATCTAAACATATCACAGTCCAAGCTTTGCTACGATGTTACTACCATGACCTAGATCATACAGTACATGTATCATTTATTATATTGCTTTGAAGACTGGGGGTCTGTTAATTGGTCTGTATGTTAATTGTTTTTAAATGACCATTTATTGTCAAAGATCTGAAAATATACAGTATATTGTTTGACATTCTGTCAAATGTCCAACTCTCAGTTGCATGGACTTACGTTTGTAAATAATTTCAACATGGACTTCAGCACTGCAGGCATCATATACATAAACCCGAAACAGTGTGATTAAAAACCAAACAAATGTTGAATTGATCTGAATAGTCTGCCTATTTGAGGAAAAGTGTGTTAATTATACTAGAGCATATGTATTGTAACCCCTCACGTTCACGTGCTGTTTGGGAAACAAAAATTTAATCACCCAAAACACACAATCATTAAGAATATTTGTTTCCTTAATTATTGCTGTATCTTATGGCATTACAAGCTCAACAGCAAAGACAGGCACTACACTGTCCCTATTCACCACTGAAGATTTTAAATGTATTTTGGAGCCAAACTTGAGGAATTCTGTATATTATTATGATTATTATACTTATTTGTTCGTACATCTCATGTTTTGTACCTGCATGAGCGTTTAATCTTACTCTCAATTTTTGAATTGTGCATTTTTAGCCAGCCAACTGTGTTAGCCTTTGTATTTTGTGGACAAAGTCTCAACTAAAGAGAAAAACTAAACACTTCTCTGGCTTATAGGTTAAGCACGTTTAACCTATTACACTTGTAAGTTCAATTCCTCATAAAAGTACATTTTTTATTTTTATTTTTTATTTTATTTTGTGAACATAAATGCATTTGTCTGTTATTTGACAGACAACCGTAAAACTAAAAGGTCTAAATAACCCAGTAAGTAAAGTTAAACCTTGCACCGAAGGGATCTCATCCTGAGTTGTGAATTTGAGTGAACAGGAAGGGGTTAAATTGTGACGTCATTACCCGTGAGACTGTGACATTAAAGGAAAGGGTGTGGCTTAAACTCGCTCCCGGGGTTTATGGGAGAAATACGCATCGCTTTCAGGGCAAAAAGCTTATTTTGGATTTTAAAATATACGGTTTGTTTTCTAACCTACATGTAGAGTTGGACGTTTATTTTATTTTAGGAGGTAACTTGTAAATGGATGCATTATTATTATTATTATTATTATTATTATTTTGCTCCAAGGTAAATCTGTAACTTAAGTAAAATTCAGTCGAAGCGAACGTGTGTTTGTGTTGTTTTTGCAAATGGTCCTAACATCTCTGTCTGTGTGATTTGAGGATGTTTTAAGTAAGCAAGCAAGCAAACAAACTGGAACACCGTTTATTTCTGCCTTTAAAAGCGTGGCAGGTGAAGATCGACCCACTCGCATGCTTTGCGTGTTCGAGGTGAATTTCTGCACGTGATTTTTTTTGGCGAAAAAAGCCACCATGACCGTGATCCGTTGAGTTAAGGGGGGTGGATCCAGCAATATGGAGGAGCAGAAGTGAATAAATGCGTGCAAGATCTTCCCGAAGAGCTTGTAAAGGGGTCGCTTTCCCTCGTAGTCCCATTGAGATCCTGTTGCAACGTCGCGATCTTACAAGGAAAAAAAACAAAAACAACAGTACAAGGTGTGTCAGGAAGTGGTTGCGCCGCATGCATCTAAAGAAAAAGAAAGAAAATGCTATACATGTGGGGAAATAGCCTATGTTAAACTGTGTTAATCTCTTCATCAGTTTAGAGTTTCAGTCACTGGGCTCCATTGTGGGAGAGAAGGACGCGTCAGGCAGTTATAAATTTGTGCTTATAGAGGCTTGCAGAGGCAGCAGGCTCTATTCGGGCAGATTTACTCCGTGCACTAAACTGATCTCCATTATAGTGGGAGCTGCAGACAGAACCCAGATCATCTTTTAACTGGCGATTAGAAGAGAGTGACCATGCAAAGGTTTTTTTTTTCCCCTTGAAGGTTGATTGTAAAGCCAAGAACGTAAACTAATAACTTCTTTCCTAAACAGTTAGGATTTTCGACTCTGAAGGTGATACACGAAAGCGGGGAAACTTCAGAAGTCTTTTCATTAACAAAGGCCTGAATGTACGGAACTGGCTGCTTGTTTTCTTCTTCTTTTTTTTTTTTTGCCCCACTCTGCGTAAATCAATAGCCAGTCCCCGTTCAGAATAGATTTGTTGTCCGGATTGGCGTTTTTATAGGTAGGTGTTTTCTACTCCTCAGATTTTGATTTATCGCCCTCGCCTAGGATTAGCCTGTGAAATAGGTATTTCAGAGAAGAGTGCTATGTGCTTAAGCTTTTATGTTATTTATACGTTTGAGATAAACACCATTTCTTAGCCAATTTCTTGGAAATTAATACATCTAGGCTATTGAACTGCTTCACTAAAACTTATTTAGGTAAATAGATGTAACGCAGCCTATAATTTAGATTTCTATTTTTAGTGTGTGTATTTATCGACATTTTTAAGTCAATGTCTTGGAAAGCATACAATGCGTATGCATTGGATTATGTTGCAGTAGTCTATGACTCGTGTGTATATATATATATATATATATATATATATATATATATATATATATATATATATATATATATATATATATATATATATATATATTCATTCCCACCCTCAAAAGATAGATTTTGGTAGCACATATGAACGCATTTTACGCCGGATATATGGCTTTCCCCACATGCCTTTCTTTAATAAGGCTTCTCCCCATGCTTACAAGTGACCACTACATTCAATTTAAGCAGTAGTGTGAGTGAGCCCGATGCCGGCCTTATTCTGCATTTGTGGTAAAGTTTGCTTAACTTATGCATATATTTTGCAATGTTAATGAGTCAACGAAGAAATGAACACTTCGTGGTCTGGAGCTCATAGCGAAGCGTGCACATCATCCCTGTTTGCCTAAAAGCTAATTTTGTATTATAGGCTTCCTTCAGCATTTTGGACGTTTTCTGGACATTTCGAAGCAAGGTCAGTTTTGGTTGTTGTTTTGGTTCACAAGGTGGGAGCAATATAGCTGTAGCACGAAACACTTGTTCTAAGGTGGTATGAATAACATTAATAATAATAATAATAATAATAGTAATAAAATAATAATAATAAACAACAGTGGCCTTTTAGGAGCATAGCACGGTAAACGAATTCTAATACATTTCTAATAAAAACCCGTTGTTAACATTTTCACAATTTCACAACCCGATGCCAGCAAGTGTTTTCATATTAGGCCTCCAAAGCCTGAAGTACCTGATTGACAACGGCATGCAAAACGTTGAATGCACACTTTTGAACAGCAGGCTATTTAGCTTGTAGGAATTTCGACTATTAAAATGAATGGATTTCAAGGCTTTACAACGCATAATGCAAAGCGCCATGCTGTATGGCAAAATGTTCATTGCTTTTGGTATTTTATATGAATTTTTGCGTCGCTGAACGTTATTGAACATTTCAAAGGCGGATAAAAAAAGAAGTCAGAGAAGGCCTTTCCTGTGTCAATGGGTTTTACTGCAAATTTTGCGTTCATCTAGCCAACATAAAGTGGTATATTATTAAATCGTATATAATTCGAATCTATGGTAACACAAAACAGACCTAATCAAAGAAGGCATTACCTAAAAAGTCGAAACCGTGAAAAATGCAAAAGGGAGTACGGTTTTTCAATTTAAATAGAATCAATCTTCTAGAAAAACGAAGTTTTATAGTAAATGCACCATCCGTTATACGCTGTTTTCTTTGCGTGAATGTTTAAAACTACTGGACCTTTCTTAAATCTTAAACTGAGTAAGCGATAGTAATGAAGGCTTATTTTAAACCATCTGGCTTGGAGCCTAATAAATCGCTTTGCGGAAGAAAAAAAACCAAAGGACCTTAGGACCGAGTCGTGTCTCGGTTTTAACCCAATTTCCCTCCTTATCAACCAATTACCATACATTTTCAGCAAGCATTTATCACACATATTCTGCATTTCTTATAATAGGCCCTACCTTGATATATGAGGCTAGATAAGTTGTCTCATCTGCACTCTTGAAACAACCTATTTGACTTGGTTTGTCTTTCATGCCAGGTTTTCTGGATGATTCCTTCATCACGTGACAGTAATGAAAAGAAGATAATGAAGGTCTTCTTTAATCAAACCAACAGAGACCCATATGTCCAGTGTATTCTGTTACACTTCTTTACCCCCGTTTAGTTTGACTTTTAGCTTTTTCAATAAAACAGGTCGTAATGAGGGAGGTTTGTGTCATTTATGGGAGTGAGCCCATACTTGCCTTAATTGGACACAGATGGGTTTTCCTATTGATAACCTCGCAGTGGTACCGGACTAAACACGGCGGAAACGCGATTCCCTCGAAATTATAGACAGCGATTGGACTGATTGGACTTAGTGCCCTCCCTCGTGGGCACGTATGTTTATTCAATTAAGTCAAGTGGTGTAATATAGCAGCGCCACACAGCATCGATGCCCAGGTTTCCACTTTGAATTTAGAAATTTTAACTAACACTTTCATGTGATACATGTTCTATAGTATGGCTTTTTCTTCGTTGACTGCATCATCGACTGCAGACTGCGATATCCAGACTAGACAATTAGGCTATAAGACGACTGTTACAAAGTTATGCACAGTTTGTACAATCCTAGTTTAACAACGCCAAAGAAAAGTGCAGCCTATATGTTATATGCATCCGTTTTGGCCTAAGCCACGTTTGGGAAAGTAGGTGGCGGCTGAAATAAATGTGTACACCCTGACAGTGCTGTCACTGGTGGGGTGAAGGGTGGCGACGACTGTAAAGGCCCACGGCACAGCTTTGCTTTATTTTATTAAAACGGGGGGCCCCAGAATTCCCAACAACGCCCCTGACCGCGTCCACGCCACAGTTTCTCAGCGCTGAGAAATGTTGTGACAATCACCTAACATGCCAAGTATCTTCTATCCCGACCACACGATCACGAATGTTGATTTTACATATAGCACTGGTCTGGAGCGCTGTGCACGGATGAATAGCACGGGGTTAAAACAAGTGGTAAGAGCAATGAAAATAACCCGGTAGGTAGATTGCCTGTGCTACTTTAGGGAGAGGTCACAGGGTCATAAAATTGTCTAACAGTCTTACTGGAGCACATTTTGCCCGTCATTGTATGTATGATACAGGGTTAAAAATGGCGTGCGTGTTGGTTAGAAAGTAAATAATTTTTTGTACCATTTTGCTGATGTTTTAAAATATTAAGTCGACGTGTATTGTAGCCTACATTAAATTGTAATGAAAATACAACAACAACAACAATCATAATAATAATGATGATAACAATAAATAATAGTAATAATAATGTAGGCGACTTGTTTCTTGGAATCCACTGTCATTGGTGTTAGATCAGAATAAATGAACATGTAAAGTAATATAAATGCTCATTATCACTCTTTATTATAATGCTCTTTACTTTGCACAACAATTCATCAAACATATGGCTCATATCAAGCCCTCTAATGGACATGTATGCGCATGCAAGCAGCATCAGATCAGACACGGAATTGGAGCGTCCTGCTTGAAATATTCTCGCCAACAGCGGAGCGGGGAGAACACGGCCTGCTTCAAACCGGTTTAAAACTGCGGCCTAGAACAATAACGGGGTCTTGCTGCAGCAGTCTTGGCCCGCGCTGGTGACAAACGGCCCGTTCCGGTAGTTTGAATGTGGCCGGGAGATGGAGGGAAAGTGTCAATCAGAGACGCTCCACCGATCGTGGACAATGCTCTTCGTGGGACTGGTCTGTTTCAAGAGCAATCAGTCACTCCGCATTAATTATCCCCGCGTCCCACAGCAGGGTAGCTCGCGCTGGCACTGTGAATTCTCTCTCTCTCTCTCTCTCTCTCTCTCTCTCTCTCTCTCTCTCTCTCTCTCTCTGTCTCTCTCTTTCTGTCTCTCTCTCTCGCTCTGTCTCTCTCTGTGTGTGTTGCATGGTATCGCAGGCCAGCGCTATGCTATAGTACACCACTAAACACGAACCCCACACCCACCTTTCAGGTTGCGAAAAGAAACCAATAAAGTGGAGTAAGTGGAGCTTCCGTGTCCTAAATATATTTAATGTAGATGTATGTTTAAAGAGGTGCATCTTCATAAGTTGCAGAACAGATTTTTTATTGTTTCATTGCCATTACAATTTTTAAAAGACATTTTAATAATCATGATTTTTCCCCAAACATTTAAGTCACGATCATAAATTGAAGTGATCTTTTCACTGGTATGAACTCTTCCACGTATGCTTGCATACCCTGCAGAAGCTGGCCCGAATTTAGTTACATATCCATTCTGTGTTTCATTTAATCGCCGTGGGGAAATTTTGTAGCCATTTGTAGCCATCGGTCTAACGTTTAACACTAGACACGTTTAACGTTTAAAATGGTTCTACAAGTTTGCTGGGTTACAGTGAGCGCCAAGGCCTATAGGCTTTGTGGATGTGTTCAGATCCACAGCACAAAAACACACTGCTGTTGTAGCGAACGATGGAAACAGCAAAGACTTCATATTGATTGATTGATTGATTGATTGATTGACTGATTGATGTTTATTGTCATTGCATAGCTCTTCATACAACGAAATTTGTAGTCGATGCTGATATAATCATAGCAAAAAATACGATTAAGTATATATATATATATATATATATATATATATATATATATATATATATATATATATATATATATATATATATATATGTGTGTGTGTGTGTGTGTGTGTGTGTGTGTGTGTGTGTGTGTGTGTACAATCCGCCCAATCTATTAAATCAGTGCCTACGACGATGCAGTCACTACTAAAATCATTTTATGCTCAAGTTGTCGTTACTTTAGCTTTTTGGATATTCAATATTTTGCAGGTGACTCGAGTAATTATTTTTTTAACATTTTGTTTATTGCGGTAGGAGTTGAAATTAAAATAAAAATCATTAAAAACGCATGGAGTTTTGATAAAAATATTCTGCCTGTTGAGTCTTTAATCGGAGCAAAGAAAATTCCCAGACAACCAGATTAATTATTGTAAAAAAAAATTATAATAATTACAATTTATTTACAATTGAACATAGCCCAAGGTTTGGATGCAGTTTGTAGGATTTGTCATCTAGCCTGTATATTGTACAATCTACAACGTATAGCGTAGTAGGCCTGCCAACTGGAACTGGCAATAATAATAATAATAATAATAATAATAATAATAATAATAATAATAATAATAATTCTTCTTCTTCTTCTTCTTCTTCTTATTATTATTATTATTATTATTATTATTATTATAACTAATAAATAAATTAGACGCTTTTTGTTTTTCCGTCCACTAGTTCATGCTTATACGAAAAACCCCGTCCTGTAAACTGATAGGCGAGACATTACATTTTACTTAGCCTCCAGCTCTTTCACCAAGTAGACCACTTACAGTGAAGAAATGTCCAGGTCCCCCCCCCCCCCCCCCCCCAATAGAAAATACGCTACAGTAAGATGTATTAAACAAACAATGATGAGAAAGTCCGCAGAAAACAGCTCCAACTTATTTATTATGATGGCAGCTCTTTCGCCTCCATTGCGTTCGCGAAAGCGTTTTCTCCACGATATTGTCCTTTTGGTTCAGTAATTTCCATGCAGTCTGCTGGTTTTATTATGCTGCTGCTGTATTAAGCTATATTAATCCGCGCATCTAGACTCTATATTTAATATAACGTGCAATTTCCTCCTTTTTAACGCATTCCCTTTGATTAAGTCACTCTTGACTCTCCTTTAGCTTTGGGGCCAGCTAGGTTCGCCTAGGGGAGGCCTTGAAACCGCCCCTTCTTATCTCCTTTCATCACGCAGCTTTGGGACGCCTTGAAACCGCAAGGCCAGTAATTGCTTTTTTCAGGCAGCCCAGTGCGGACTGGCCAGCAGCCAATCAGAGCCTTGTTTACACTCTATGATTGACACCGTTCTGGCAACATGCCAGCCAATCAAACACGTTTCAGGTTAAAGCCCGAGAATTTTAACCCTTTTTATGCTTAAAACCAACAGATTTTAATATGTACAAAGAACCTATAGCCAGCTGTCATATTTTCTGCTACGTCATTCCAAGTTTTCTTTTCCATGTAGGTTAGCCTAACTCATGTTTCTGATCAGAACTGTTTTTAAACCAAAGCAGCTATATTTTCTTCAAAGAAAAAAAGACAACCGTGGTATAAAAAAGGATGGATATTTGTGGGTGCCCATAATTTCTTTTCAGCAAGTTGAATTTTTTTTTCTTATAACTTTATAGGACAAAAATCAATTGCAAAAACAAATCCTTCTCTTTAAATTACTTGAAGAATTAATGTGCAGTTCTTTTTTTTAAGCTACTCGTAGACATACATGTGGTTACGACTGTGCTCAACTTAGAAGCACTACTGGAAAGGTTGAATGTAGCGCGCACCGTTTTGTTTCGTTGCCTGATAGCTAACACGCCATTGGCTCAGACTAGCAGCCAATCAGAGCCCATGTTTATCCCGCGGCTCTCTGCACGAGCTTATTGACATGTGGGTATTTAACCAATGGGTGAGGCTGTCCCCCCTGGCTCCTCCCTCCTGTCTCCTTGAGTGGCATGAGCGGATTCAGGAAAGAGCCTGAGCCTGCATGTACGCGAGATCGCTTCAGTAGAAGCTCTATAGTGCGGTGTATCTCCGAACTCTAACTGCACACACTGCAGTCACAAGGCTAGGATATAACCATTTCCACATGTCGTTTGATATTCTGCATCTGCTGTCTTTTACCTATTTTTTTTACACTATGTTTTTAACCATTTATTGTTATGCAAGGAATAACTTACCAGTAAGTAATTCATTTATATTGTATACAGTCTGTGTGTGTAATAATAAACATTTGTTTTCCAGAGCTGCTCTTACCATATTTTTTTTCCCTCGCAGAACATCTGGTGTTATGCAGAATTACTCTGGCTGTAATACTGACGCGCTGATGGGTGATTGAGAAATGTGTGCAAGCTATTAATTTACTGCTTCAAATGGGTGCCTGTTACTAACATCGACAATAATAATAATAATAATAATAATAATAATAATAATAATAACTGGCTTGTGTGGATTCTTATTAACGCATGATGCCTGTCAGTTGTGTTTGCACACTCCAACGACTGAGTTTGATTTACAGTATCAGTGAGAACTCCGCTCTTCAATAATAATAAAGTAATGCAAACCGACTGAATTTTAAGCTGAACTGAAAGGCGACAGTTTTCGGTTATTTTGCAGCATTTCCAGTTGACGTATTTAATTTATATATCCTTATCCTTGAAATGTACATAACCTGCTGAAGCTGCCAACTACACGATTAACTTAGCCTATATTTGTGATTTTGTACCTTATGGATTTTGCAGGATCGCAAACTTCAATGCTCTGTTTAATACTTATTTCGCATATTAACTAAATACATATAAAAAGCCCCGCAACTCAATGATACCAGCGTGTAGATCACAGGAGCGCTTCGTTTCAGCTCGTTTCAGAGAGTGCTCGCGCCTCACTGTACAACACTGTTTTCAATCAGATTTCAACAGACGTCCAAAAAGAGAGAGAGAAAAAAAACCCCGTCAAAGTAATGTCCCACAATTCCATACTGGTCCATTGCTGTAGAGTTTACATTAAAGTTTTTTTTTTTTTTTTTTTTTTTTTAATAGTTTAAATAAAGACATGTTAAACCTCCATGAGTCATTACAGTGACGCCACAAAAATGAATTTGTGTATGCATTATAATAGCGAAAGGCTGAAGTGCGCTGCTTCACATTGAGCTTCATAGAATTTCACTGGCAGTGCAACCTCAAAATGCTGCCTTCTAGTTTAGACTCGCTTTATAATAATCGCTTTTACATCCTTTCATTTGGGAATGTTGCTCGTCTACGTTTCGTCTTTGTCTGTGTATAAAATGGGAAACTGCTGCATTTATCATGTGTATGTGTGTATCTGTGATATATTTCCAGTCACTCGATATCGATGTTCAGTTTATAGGAGACGACTGCAAAATTGCCCATGCGATCGCCACATGATAAACTACGAGACGTGCGCATCATTTGCCTTTTCGCCTTCGTTTTGAATATTTGCAGGCATTTTTTCCCCCATTTTAATAAAGAATGATGACGAGTCGATATACGATCAATCACATGGTCTTTGTTGCTTTTATTTGGGGTGCTGTTATGAAAGGAAGTTCATCGCTGCATTCATTATAGCTACCCCAGAGTGCTTTTGATTTTTTTTTTTTTCTAAATATGAAATTTCTTCACATTCTTAAGGACACACACCATGAGAACTGATATAGCTATATGCCTCGCTGGAAATGAAACTCACTCGTATTTCTTTTTCTTGATTGGATTTACGATAATACAGAGCCTATTGTTGGTGTGCTATCGCAGTACGTCATTTACATGTTAATACACGAGATTTGAGTGAAGTCGGGGATTTGGGGCCAAAGGTGATGATGGTGAGGCCTAATCTTTTGGCTCACACTTCCAATTTTAGTGGACAGAAGTAGAAGAGTTAAATTCAGAATTTACAGGAACACGGGCAGCAGTTTAATCTAAAATACAATTTACAATAAAAGGGTTTCACTAATTGCGCGTCATTTAGATTTGTTTGTGTAATAGTGGAACATTGTAGAGTAAACTGGCTTAAATCGTCATCGTTTGATTTTTAGCCATACATACTAAACATCGTACAGGCGTAATAAAAAGTATTATGATTAGGATGATTAATAATAATAATAATAATAATAATAATAATAATAATAATAATAATAATAATAATAGTCTTTATTGCCTACAGCTATTTGTAAAATTTGTGCTGATCCGCGCTACCAATGTGTTATAGCTACAGACTTTAGTGGGTAAATTTGGGGCTGTGCTTCTACTCTTCCTCCTTCAGCTCTGCTAAGACAGATATAAAAAAAATTAGACGAGTATATTTAAGCCTTAAGTCCTTGAATCCATTGCTATACTATGTTATACAGTAGTATAATTTCAATACAAGACTGCAGTTGTCTTCCACAGTTCAGGAACAATAACAGGACGTGTGGATTTTATTTGCAATTCGGACTTGAAGAATTGTTTGTTGTTGTTTTTTTTTTGCAGAAAATATGACTGGGACGTAGGTTACTTTTTGGGCGTCAGATCCAACACAGTGCTGAATGCAAGACCTAAGCAAAACTCCTAACGGGATTATAGCGTCGGTTCGGTTTACCCCCTTTGGATTTCGGATTTATCGGCTGTTTTGGAATGGAAGGACGGGAGTTCGGCCCTCCTCCGCCGCTGCTCACAGAGCGAGGCCCGCTGGCTCACCGCGCCGCCTCTCGGATCACTGCAGCCGGCCACGCAGCCGTGCAGCACCCCGCTGCCTTCCAACCAGGGAAATACTACCCCTCACACATCCCCATACCTCCACAATCAGGTACGTGTTTTCGCTGCCTTTCTTCCCGACCTGTTGAGCTTTTGTACACACTCTTGGTTTTATTGTATATTGAGTGTTTCGGCGTGCATTCGGCACAGTCTCCGCACCTGTGAGCAGTCGGCTATAGACTGCACATACGTGTTATTTATTGGAAGGGGAAATTACTTAGACGGTATATACTTACACTACAGTCCTTTTGGAAATTAGCTTACTGTGCACTGCTTCAGAACTTTATGTACCAGTTCTAGACGGTATTGTAACATTTTATTGAACTAATTAGAGTCTGACATTAGCTGTGTGTGTGTGTGTGTGTGTGTGTGTGTGTGTGTGTTTCTGGCAGACCAAGTACCAGAGCTTAAACCTTTCGAAAGTTAAACGTCATTGCAATATTGTACTGTAGTAGGCCTATCTAATTTCAAAAATGCATTATATTTCTGGACGCCAATCACATAAGACACCCCTCTCTGTTCACTATAGACTATGAAAGAGTAACAGTTTTAAGGGAAATTGTACTTTCTTTGTTTCGCGATCATTTCGTAGAGAAATGTTAAAATGGTTCTATCACACCGCACGTCACCGTATAACGGTGTGTGTATGTGTGTGTGTGTGTGTGTGTGTGTGTGTGTGTGTGTGTGATATTTTACAGTGTCCAGGATTAGGGTCAGTCCGCGCTTGTATAAGTGTGTGTGATTTGGTAATAGAGGGTTCTGTAATGCTAGAAAATCCGGTTTCTATATTGAGCGCTGATGTGACGGGGTGCGAATGGCTTGACAGTGCATGCATTAGATTTAACAAGTGGCTGTGGCGTATGACTCCGACTACTTTGAGCACACGGCTGCATTGCATCTCGTTTCGCATACTGTTTGGATATAAACGTGTCGTATAAATGATGACTACGAGTTAAAATCACATTAATTATTAATCATGCGTAATGTATAAACCTATTCTGCAGACATATGTAATTTGTGTTTTGTTTTAAATGACCTAGGTCTTTGTGTTTGGGACAGACTACGTTGTAAAATCGTGTAACTGCTACTCAAGATTGTATGCAGTAAAGCATTTTCAGATTGGCGTGATGTTGTTCCCGCTCCTCTCTGTAGAGAAAATGCAGCGGACTAAATGTGTGATTAATCTCAGAATCACGTTTATGGTCTTCTTCATTTATTTGATTAGGGTTCCTTTTGCATTTGTTTTTAGGGATAATGAATGTCCTTGTGGTTGGAGGCAATGCTAAACTCATTTAGGATTTCTTCTTCGTGAATGATTTAAGAACTATTTGTTCGTCGGAGATGCGTGGTGAATTGCTTTGTCCTACTGTGTTATTTGGTTTAACATATAAAGTAGAGGGAGATATTTTGTTGTTACTAGGTTGCATAGTTACCGCATTGTTAACACTTTTAACATCGTTTAGTTATGTTTATGAATGTTGTCTAATTTCTAAAATCCCACTTAATGTTTGACACCACAAGTGTTTTTATACAGCACAGGTTCCCACCTTTAGTCCTGAGGCTCCAGAGTTCAGTTATATTATTATTATTATTATTATTATTATTATTATTATTATTATTATTATTATTATTATTGTTAGTAGTAGTAGTAGTAGTAGTAGTAGTATTAAGACACCTGATTAATTCAAGTCAAATGTGGTGTGGGAGAGCATGAAAAATTCCTGTCTCCCAGGAGTCCAAAGTGGACTACAAAAACGTGCATGTCATAAGGGAAAGTAGTCTAACCGGTGGAAGTCTTTTCTTCTTTCCCTAATGAGAGGCGCACTTCTCCCTCTTGGACTTTGTGTTGATCGGTCGATGGCCTTCTTTGGTTTTTAAATTGCATTCCTTGCGCATGGTTTTCGCCTGTATGTATTGTGCCGAACTAATTGCGTCTTGGTCACTCTAATGTGAATGTAAATACTCGACTATAGTGATTATGCAAACATAGCTATAATTAGTTTAAGATGTTGCGGAAGTGCCCGTTGCAGCTACATTTCGGATGAACCAAAAGCTATCCCTACAAAACACTGGTAGGCCTAAATATACCTATGCACTATATAGGCTATTCAAGCGCAAGAGAAAAATTGCTGTTTGTAAATTCATGACATGTCTTCCACACCTTTATCCGTCAATATTACCCGAATGCACCTCTTTATTCTTTAATGTGTAGGCTATAACTTTAGAAGTTGACCACCCAGAGACATGAAACCAGACTTAAACGGACTAAGCCGATTTTGTTCCACAGTTATGTTTTTTAGCCATTGGCACGTCCTTAAGTCAGGAAGTAGTCTATTCAAACAAACCGGTTATTTCCAATACACATACTATTAATAGCTATGTAAATTGAGCTCACTTAGGTACTGTAACTCAATTTGCGCATTTATTATTATTTTTTTGCATAGGCTACAGATTTTGAATAGGTTTCTGGAGGCTGGTTTAATTTCATTTCTTTGGAAATGACACTCTTTAGAACATGAACACCTGAAGTTTAATAGACTGGATTTCAAACCAAGTGATCTGAACTGACAAGTCACGACTAACAAAATGCATTCTTACACGCTGAACCGCGGATTTACAGCCGACAAACACAAATCACTAACCGTAGGCTTTATTTTCCTTAACAGGGCTATAAGGCTACATTAAACACTACACACAGTACACTTCTTACATGTAGTCTTACACAACACACTTCTTTCATTAAGCACAAACTACACACAACACACGTCTTACATGTAGCCTTACACAACACACTTCTTACATGTAGTCTTACACAACACACTTCTTACATTAAACACAAACTACACACAACACACGTCTTACATGTAAGAAGTGTGTTGTGTGTAGTTTGTGTTTAATGTAGCACTATATCGCGTATGCCTGTAAATAAGTGTACTATTTAGTACAGTAAGTATGAGCCAGTTTGGGCAGAGACTCTTTTGCACTAGGTTTTCCTAACCTCTTCTCTCAGGCTCCTCACACACGATTTCTGTTTGCCCCGCGCAAATAACTCCGTATAATTAACTCATCCAGAGTCGTAAAATAAAACGAACAGAACAAACTCCACGAAAGTAGGCCATCTCATTTTATAAGCACTCTCGAGCAAATGTTTGTTTTACGTGTGCGTTTTTAAGTAGAGTTTTTGGGCTCTGTGTTGGTTGGTTGAATGTTTTCATATTCCTGAATTTCTGAATCCATTTTTAACACCAGCGCCACTCACTGACTTTGTTGCACTGCTACAACAGCTTGGATTACGTGCTGATCAAATGATGCTGGATAATATGTACAGGGGGATCCTTTGCTAATATTTTCTCCTTTTTCTTCCATACCCGTCTTTCCTCTGCCCCACTACTCCATTTCCTCAGCAGATGTGTGGAAAGTCTGTTCAAAGGCTGACACTAGCTCATGTAGTACAGGTGCACAGTTTCTCTCACTCTCTCTCTCTTTCTCGCTTGTGTGTGTGTGTGTGTGTGTGTGTGTTTGTACGTATGAGTGTGTACGTGCGTGCGCGCGCGTGCTTGTTGACCAAACAACACAGATCCACATCAAATATCAGATCTTACTTTAAAATAAATAAAACAAATACATAAAAAAATTCCACCGTTGACTAGATATTGTGAAATATCCGTTTTTATTGCTTTAAATGTTTCCGATCTTCTGCTTCATCGTTATCTTCTTTTTTTTTGTTTTATTTTATTATTGTTTACAACACCTTGACTATTATTCAGTAGATCATATTTTCAGCTCAGGATGTGTGTTGTTTCTTCACGTTGAATTCGGTAGGAAAAAAGCTCACATTATTTAGAGTAAACTAAATATTCAGTCACAATTCAGCTACTATTGCATATTAAATAGTTATTAAAAAGAAAAGAAAACGAACACATGTGGCATTATTTAGCTTTATTCCTTGCTGGTTCAAGAAAACTTTATTCCCTTGCTGGTTCAAGTCCATGAACTCCTGCTTTGCCAGCCATAGAAATGCACTCACCTACAAGCAAGAATAGAAGATTTATGCCGTGTAATAATTAAGGAAAAATAAGCAGAACATGCTAAAAGTCACGGTCTTGCTTCGCCTTTCACTCTATCATTTGCACTCTTTCTTTGCATTCTTTTCTCTCTTACGCGCATGCACATACACCTCCCTAGAGAGCAGAGACATGGTTGGTGGGAGGAATGCTTAAAAGACCCCGCATATTTCTGGAAATCAATGAGAAGAGCTTTCTGGGATGCTCTTTGAGGGCCAGTGTGTGTATGTGTGTGTGTGTGTGTGCGCGCGCGCATGTGCGTGTTTGTGTGTGTGTGTGTGTGTGTGTGAACCATAGTTCAGGAGTACTTTGGGCTGCACATAGATGCAACAAACACCACTGAACTTCAAGGTTCACTCTAAATTAAGAAGCACCATCTCTCTCTCTCTCTCTCTCTCTCTCTCTCTCTCTCTCTCTCTCTCTCTCTCTCTCCGCCTCACACATACTCACATGCACCCACAGCCCCGAATGTTTATTTTATTGAAGGGGGATATACTGTGACTGACATTTATGTTTGCATAGAAGAAGAGTTCTACACTGAGGAGCCCGGCTTGGCTTACTTTCCATTTCTCCACGCTCATCCCGCTGGGCCTGGATCCTATCTGAATGATCCTGCAGGTCGTCTGCTGTGTTCCAGCACTCGTCCTTTTGCACTCATCCTCCTCCTCTGCTGTCCAGCAGCGCTACTCAGCCGTGCTGTGTGTGATGGAGAGTGGCCTGCAGCCCTCAGGCTTTCACAGGGCTTGTAGTTTAAATTAGTGCTCTGCTCAGGCATGAGTCGGCTTAGAGCGCACTCTCTCTCTCTCTCTATCTCTCTCTCTCTCTCTCTCTCTCTGTCTCTCTCTCTCTCTGTCTTTTGATCTTTGATTTGTTCTTTATCTGCTGTGTAGTCTGTTGTGTCTCTCCTTTAAGGAGAGAGCTAAGGAGCTAAGGGGAGAGAGTAAAGAAAAGTAGCTACCGTGCAAAAGTGAGACAAAATATTGTTAGTAAAAAGTCATCTCGTGAGTTCCTCAAATCAATATTCATGCTCGCACATTAAAAGGTTCAGTATCACTCAATACAACTTATGTGCATATAGAGTCTAAAACCTTAGGCCATGTTTTGAATGACTAAACTAAAAATGTGTCACAAGTCTTGTATTTGCCCATACTGATTACCAAAACAACAGTAAGGAAAATGATGGAGGGAAGGCGAAAGAAACAAGTGAGGGGATAGATGGGAAAAAAAGAAGCAGGAAGACTGAATGTTTCCACCTGGTTGGTAATCTGGCCCAATTACCTCTGCCTGGTAGCACAGAGCCTGGTGTGTTACTTCACCACTCACAGTCGCTGCCAGCTGAGCACTGTGTGTGTGTGTGTGTGTGTGTGTGTTCGCGTGTGTGCACACATGGAGCTGTTACCACTCTTCTTGTAATCGTATATATATATATATATATATATATATATATATATATATATATATATATATATATATATATATATGTATGTATGCATGTATGTATGTATGTATGTATGCATGTATGTATGTATAAGAGAATACTTGTTTCTTTTGCCTCCAAAAACTGTTAATTTTACACAAAATGATTAATATGCACGATTGTCACATGACATCATTCCTCACTTCTGTTGTCCCATAAGTGTTTATAACTATTTATGCCTTAATATGTATTTTTCCTTTCGCTCTAAGCATCAAGTGTAAATTAATCTGTGGAATAATTTAATTAATAATATTGTATTTATTTACTTTTAATTCCTTTGACCCCATAAACAATGTTGACATTTTTCACTTATGATTCATTACTGATGACATTTTCCTATTGGTTACTACATACTACGATGTTTTTTTTTTTTTTTGTTTTTTTTTTTTTTTTACAGATCCATAGCCCAACATATTACACAATAGAAGAGTAACACACACATGAACACCCGCACACAAACACACACAAACACACGCACGCACACGCCACAATATCAAAACTGTATTATTGTCCATGTGAGCACATTTTGGTTCCCACACAGAGCTAAATACTTGTCGGTTCATTATTAATTTTACATTATTAATATAAAATTTTAGTCAATTGAAAGCGATGGTAGCTGTGTGTAACAGAGTGAGTGTAAGAGAACTACACACACACACACACACACACACACACACACACACACACACACACACACACACACACACACAGTTTGCAAATATGAAATTGAAAATTGTCACTCTCTCACCTTATATTATATATGTGATATAAGCTCACTTACTGTGATAAAATGTGCGACACACACACACTCACATGCACACGCCCACTCACACATACACATTTCTTAATGTTGTGTTCAATTTGAATTCCCTGCCTAAGTGGTAAAAATCACAGAAACTTTCATTTCAAATTGAAATTTCAATTCCTCAAATTGAGGTAGAACTTATCAGTTCCTTTCCAGTTTACAGAGTGATGTGAAATCAACTTGGCCGCTGCACTGCGAACAGTGTAAAGTGTCCCTTATCTACTTTTACATTTAGTTTATAGCAGTATTGGCTTTATATCAATTAATATACATGCAAAATACTTGGTCAGATCTATAACACTGACCATATCAATCGCTGTTTCGAAAAGGTAATCATCAATATTACAGTCACTAACATTAGCCGGCTAGCTTATTAGTAACACTACTCACTATTGTCCGATAGCTAGTTAAACTACTTGTTATCGTCCGTGTTCATGTCCAAATTGTTGCATGAATGAGTGAAATTCACTGTAGTAGATCAGTACCAGAAGCCTCTCAGGCCTGTAACTGTAAAAGTGCAGGTAAAATAGCTTTTTATGAGCGCTACATACAAAAAGACACACCTTCATTGAGATAGGCATTCTTTTTTCCCCATATTACACTCATAGAATGTGCTGAGGTGGAAAATGATGTTATTACAACTTATAAAATACCACTTAAAATGTATCATAAATGTAGCATAACTCTTAAACCCAGGTTTCAGTACAACAATGAGGTGGTGTATTTGGGGTGTTCAGAGCTTATTTATACAGCACACACACACACACACACACACACACACACACACACACACACACACACATTCCATTCTCTCCACTGTTTGCCTATCAGCTCACATTTTCACATTCATCACTGATTCCATCAATTCACCACCTCACCATTTCTCTTTTCCTTTTTTCTTTCTTTTCTTTTTTCTTTTTTTTTTTTTTACATTTTATCTTCCTGGTCATTTCTGTGAATTCTTTATGGTCCATATATCTTCTGAGAGACTCACATGACCGTAATACAGTTTATTGAATTTGGTAGAAAAAAAAGGAAAGGAAAAGCTTTTTTTTAAAAATAAATCACCAGTTCAGAACAGTTTTTCTTATGTTCTTTAGGACTGAGTAAAAGGCTGATTAATGTGTGAGTTCCAATCCTTTAATATTCTTGTTCAGACAAGACATCCTCTTTCGTGTGTGTGTGTGTGTGTGTGTGTGTGTGTGTGTGTGTGTGTGTGTGTGTGTGTGTGTGTGCAGCAACTCTTCATTTTGACACCTAACTGATGAACTTAGCTACCACAACCCAGTTTAAACATGACTCTCTCTCTCTCTCTCTCTCTCTCTCTCTCTCTCTCTCTCTCTCTCTCTCTCTCTCTCTCTCTCTCTATTATTAATTCCAAACGCTGCTAGGCCTGTGGCCAGCTCTCTAAATCAGAAACAATTTTGGGATTTGGCTAAGAAAATAAAAGCCTTCGGAGCTGGCTTTGATGTCTGATTACAAGAGAGAAATGACATTTTAAACAGTCTGCGAAACAAAACACTAAAAGAGTTTTTGTACTAGTGGGAAGAAAGAGAGCATGGCTGATTAGGAAGCTTGGGATGAGAGAGCTGTAGTAATGGGTTGTGTGCACCTTTCTCTGTGCGAGAGAGTGAGAGAGGATTGGAGCGAGTGATACTGACTTTCTCTTTTATGTCTGCTTAAGAGTTCTCTCTCTCTCTCTCTCTCTCTCTCTCTCTCTCTCTCTCTCTCTCTCTCTCTCTCTCTCTCTCTCTGTGTGTGTTTGTGTGTGTGTGTGTTAGTGTGTGTGCATGCAGCCATTCTGCATGCCTCTTGAAGCCTTGTCAGCATCGGCCCGACGTGTGTTTGTGTGTGAGGAAGAGAATAGTTTTATTAAATAGGTGGATCTCAGAAGCATGTGTGTGTGCTTACTGATGAGCCTGTTTAACTGTGCTTATATTATAAGGGTAATACTTAGTATTGTTTGGGTTTTTGCATTGTGATGACATCACACTCAGACATGATGTCAGACAGTGAGGCTTTCTGCCCTGTTATCCAAAACCTAACCTGTCCTACAAGATGCAACATCTACACCTACCATCTCTCTCTCTCCCGTACTCTCTCTCTCCCTCCCCCTCACTCTCCTGCTCTCTCTCCCTCTCTCTCTCCCTCCCCCTCTCTCTCCCTCTCTCTCACTCTCCCGCTCTCTCTCCCTCTCTCTATCTCTCTCCCTCTCACTCTCTCCCCCACTCTCTCTCCCTCTCTCTCCCTGTCATTCTCCCGCTCTCTCTATCTCTCTCCCTCTCTCTTCCTCTCTCTCCACCCTCTCTCTCCCTCTCTCACCCTCTCTCTCTCCCTCTCTCTTATTTATTTTGTAATCACATCACTGTTCTGTTGATAGAGGAACTGAACAAAATCCAGACCTACGAGACATCATTTACAGTGTGTTCAACTTACAAACTAATGAGTGTAAACTATATAAAGGTAGTCGTACATGTATATGAGGGTATATAAGGAGCAGCACAGCTTCACAAGAAGGCAAGCATGTGGCATGCCGCACAGTGAGACGAAAGCGCTAAACGAATGCAGAACCTTCATTAAATATACATAAGGCATGCTTCTTGAGTGTGTGTCAGTTTTGACACCCCTAAAGAAAAAAAAGTGCAAAACAAAGATTAGCATCAGGAATTCAGTATTAATCAGTCTCGTGGGACAGTCTTTCTGCCTCACTCTCTCTTCCAGCCACTCGCTTTAATTTGAGAGGGACAACTGTTACTCCACTGCTGCACATCTGAATATTCTCATGTTCTCTGATTAAAACAAAACTGTTGTCAATGTTTTTCTCCTTTTGTCTCTCACCTACACTTTGATTACTACTTGTGTTTTCCCCCACTTGCTTTCATTTCTCTTATTGTCTTCCTCTGCCTTTTTTTTTTTTACCTTTTAATTTTTTAGTCAAGAATATATTTATGTCACACTAGTAGCATTCCTTTGATCTGATTGTGTCTCAGTCAGGCTTGGTAGAAGAAACGTTCCTGTCACATTGATGACCGTGCTCGATACAGAACTGCTCTTAAGTCTGTCTAATAATAGCATGTAATCTATTTTATAAAAGAAAAAAAAAACATTTTGACTACTAAAAATTTCTTTCAGTTTAACTGACTGCCAAACAGCTGCCATTAAGCTTCCATTGGAAAAGAGTTTGAAGTTAAACTTTTGTAAGTATACTTTTTCAGTGAAATGTCCAACTTTTTTTTTTTTTTAATAACATATTATAAAAGGATATTTGGTTGATAAAAGGTTGGGGTATTATGAAGGGGTGTGTTTTTTTTTTCTTTCTATGGCCACTATTTTGTGATGCAGTCAACCTTGACCCATTCAGTGACATTTAAATCAGTGCTTTGAAGCAGGGACCGTTGACGTGGCCCAGGTGCACTTATGAGGCTCCCATTAATGATTGCAGTCATCACAAGTAAACTACAAACTTGTTCAGTGAGCATCAGCATGGCAACATAATGACTGTGAGTTAGAGTGAACAGGAATGCAGAACCCCAGACATACACAAATGTTGTATGTCTCTCTCTCTGTGTGTGTGCGTGTGTGCGCGTGTGTGTGTGTCTGTGTGTCTGTCTGTGTTGCATTTGTATGTCAGAAAGTATAGCATACTGGATTTCAAAAAGACAGTCCATTTTTAATATGGTTGCTTGTAATGTTTTAGATTATGCCATTTTCCCTCTCACAGGACTTGTAGCAGTTACAACTGTCACAACTGTGATCGTTTACAATTATTAAGAAAATTACTGCAATATTTTGGTATTATGTTTTTTTTTTTTGTTTTTTTTTCAGAAGACAGGCAATAATAGTAAAACTAGACCTATTGTAATGTTCAAGATTGTAAAAAGATGTAAAAAGCCAAGATTTTTTTCTTCATTTCCCCTCCTTATTATGACACATACTCACAAGCAGCTCAGTGAATATTGTTCACAACACTTCGGTAATCATAGCACAACAGAGATTTTTTAAAAGCCCATTTATATTTTCAAAGGAGAAATATATTTTGCTGGTTAATTATCTCAATGTGTTCTTTTTAAGGAAAGTCAGTTTCATTCACTGTTGTAGACTGTCTTCTGCTTCATGAGAATTATTGTAATTTTATAACTTTAGAATGGTGAAAGACCTAGGGGTGGGGTTGTTTATATCAGGGGTGTGGCCTTCATGTTTGAATTTAGATACTACACATTCAGCTGTATATTTAGTATAAACACATAATCGATTTTATTGTAGTTTAATGTGTTTAATGTGTAGTACTGTTCAAATGGAAAAATTGTGACAATGCACTAATTGTTATGTAAATACTATCATATGACTTCTCATAACCGATGGTTTTATATTACTGCGGTTATTGTTTCAATCTTGAACTCAGTACACTAAACTGAAGGACTTCAGTGAATTAGTGTGTGCAGGTTAGTGGACTGGAGTCTTATTCCTGCTGTAATCCCTCTCTGGACCATGGGACTCCAGACTGAGAGCAATACTGGTTTGTGCAGGATTAAACCAGGCCTCAGTGCTCAGCCTACCCAAAACACAGCTCAGAGAGAATGGGAAAGGAGAAAGCAATGTGAAAAAGAGAAAAAAAAATAGAGGAAGATAAGAGCTTATAGTCATTTAATGAGACAGGGAGTAGCCAGAAAAGTGACCGAAAGAGGGGAAGAAGATCACTGATCCATTTAGAGCATCTCCATTAGAGTAATACATTAATCACTGTACTACAATCAAATGTGGTTTATTCTTGTGTAGGCATAACCACTCGTTATTGGAGAATGTGTGTGTTGGTGAACCAATAGCTAAGTTGTGCTTTTGCTTCTGAAGTCAGGTACCCTGCTCATAAAATCTGCATGAGGAACTGAGGGAGTATAAGGCAAAATCACTGGTTTATAGCATTGCGTACTATGCATCAAACATATAAAGCGTTAAATTATACTTTATGTTTGGTTCATTATGCAAAATGAACCGTGATATATTTAAGAGCAGAATGTTATAGTTGGCAGTGAGGGTGAGGTGGGTGTGCTGTGCATGCAGTATTTAGAAACTGTGTGTGTGTGTGTGTTGTGTGTGTGTGTGTGTGTGTGTGTGTCCGTGCGTGCACGTGTGTGCGTTCATTCTTTGGGCCATGGTTTATGCACCGGTGAGAGTGCTGATGTCATGTACACACTGGCGAGATTAAAGTGCTGTACGCGCCGTCTGGGGTGTAAACAGTGACTGCACATTAAATACAGCACAGAGAAAGAGAGAGAGAGAAGATGGGGTGAGCAGGAGAGGGGGTGGGGGAGGAAGACAGAGATGAGAAAGAGAGAGATGGAGGAAAGAAAGCAAGCCCTCTGATTAATGAGGAGGAATGCTGAATAGTGACACCAAGCACCCAGCTTCTTAATAGGGCCAAATAAAGCCAATGACATCAGCACTCACTCCCTGCATGTTCATTACTGAACACGCTCTCTTCCACTCGATTGCTTTTCTCTTGCTCATACAGGCCACATGCAGTCTTTATATCATCTCTACGTACAGCGACAAAGCTAATCGTTATGCTAATTATGAACAATATGTGATGTACATGGTCGCGTGTTTGTTATGGGCTTCATATTTCAGCTGCCTGTGTGCGTGTCAGTGTGACTGCTGTGTTGGTCTCTGCTGGTGCGTGTCGTGCAACACTGGCTCCAGTCACCGGTTGTTATCAAAGGCCTCGCTGGTGTTGTTTTGTCCTGCTAGCTTTATTGCCAGGGCTTCAGCGTGGCTGAGTTGGCTCGGCCTGCCCTCTATCACGCCTGCCAGATAGGGCTTCTTCTGTGCTGAGCTTTGTTTGGGGGTCAGTAGCCTGACACACAGCTGTGGTGGACACAACACAGGGCCAGTCAGAGTCTCACAGACCACGCCATCATCTCCCCTTCCCATAAACACTCACATACACGGACGCACAGAGTGGCAGGGACATGGAACCTGTCCAGGCTGATGAAAAAAGGCCGAGTGTGAGGCTTGAATGGAAGCTTTAGTCATTTCTCAGCCCTAGTGCCAGGAGCTCTGCTCTACTCTAATGGAGCTTTAATGAAAGATGCAGGCGATGTGTGACAGGGAGAGGGAGTCTCTAGTCTTTTCTCTTTTCTTCTCTTTTCTTCTCTTCTCTTCTCTTCTCTTCTCTTCTCTTCTCTTCTCTTCAATCCTTCTCTTCTCTGAAATTTAGGCAGTTTAAATCTCTTCTATATTATTGTGATTTGGCCATTTTCATCTATCTTCTCTTCTCTTCTATTAAAATTCTGCTAGACATTTCTCTATTGCACAGGTAAACACGCAGAGATAGTATTGTAGATAGTATGTTATGTGTGTTTCATTTTAGTCCAGAATCACTTTGTCCTGCCGCTCTCATTCTTGTTTTCTCCCTCTGCTGTGCCTAGTGGAAGATATTTTAGCTTGGCATGGAGTGCTCGCGTTCATGTTCATGGCACTATTTCAGTTCCTCTTATGGTGTGATTTGACATTTTGCTCAATACCCTTCTTTTCTATGTACTTCACAGAAAACCTAACCATACCCAACATAAATTTCAAGTTGTCATCATGTAGGAAAAGTCCCATCCAGGTTGTCAAAAATAATGATTGCATTTTGCATTTAATGTGTGTGTGTGTGTGTGTGTGTGTGTGTGTGTGTGTGTGTGTGTGTGTGTGTGTGTGTTTGAGTGTGTGCGCATTCAGGGCAAAGGTTATTAGCTCTTAAGAGGGCTTGGAGGGGGTGTCTGCAGGTGGTTGATTCAGTTTCTCCTTCTCCTCTTTCACACACTATCTTGTAAGGGTTCAGTTCCAGCTTATACTTACTTTTAATGAATCTTTCTTAGCCCACAACAATACACATGGGAAGGTGTTTGTTCGACAGGAAGGAGAAATTGGCTCATTATTTAGCCACTCCCCAACTCAGACAGGAACACAACTTGCCTCATTTAGTATAGTTGTGTGTAAAGTGTTTGCTCAGGGTCGGAATAGCAAACTACCAACCCAAACGTTTCCATTCAACCCAAGTCATTCATAATCCTCTTTTGTCTGAAATTTCACCTTATCAGAAATCTGAACAGCTTAGCCTTTTCACCTGCAATTATTATGAACTGGATCACTGCGTAGGAATTTGATTTGATACCAGGTATCGTGGACCTCTGCCTCTGAGCCTCTGGCTTTGATCATGCTTAAAGTTTTCTTCTTGTTTATTTCATTATATTTGGCAGCATGAGGCAGGAAAATGAAGCACATCTATCTTGGGGTTCTCTTTTCATCTCCTCATGTGGTATCCTCTCCTATCTTATTTATGGAATGCACACATGAACAAATTTCTAAACAGTGTGGTGGTATGGAACGTCAATATTCAGAAGGCCTTCAAATGGATGTCTGGCATTTGCATGCATTGACTGAACATGTGTTTGTCCAATATTTCAACAAGGCTGATGACTTTATTAGGAACATTGATTTGGAAGGCATATGGATGGAGGGGGAGGACTTGAGCCAGGGAATGAAGGAGGAAAGTGAAGGAAACTGAAGGAAAATCAAGTCTTACTGATCTTCATTCAGGACCTGTACACTTTGGAATTTTGGTATCAGCTTATTTAATTTTAATTTGTTGACAATTTTGATGAAAGGCTATCGAATGGCTATCAAATAAGATCAAGGCATAGCAGAGGCTTTGCAAGTATTTGGTCATAGCCAACGTTTTTTATAATCCTCATTATGGTTTTGTGCTTTACCTAAAACATGTTGGGTCACTTGCATTACAAGTCACACAGGTCTTTATATAGTTTTGCTGATTGTTCTTTTTTATATTCATTATAATGAATACTGCTGATATAGCATGTGAAAAGAACATAGGCTGTTGTACTGTTCTTGGAAGGTTATGTGTGTTGTTGTTTATTACCTTGCTACATTTTTGCAAGCTACATTTTTGTTATTAAGTAAATAGTTTGCATGCTCATTAGCCTTTGAGCATGCCTATCACCTTATTATATTTGTGGCATTACTATTTGTCCACTGTTGAGGTATTTATACACTGCAAAAAATGACATGTTATCAAGTGGAAATACCTTGAATACAGTCTAATGAATCTAGTATTTCTTATTATAAGATCACAATAAACCAAATATAAGATTATGGAACCTATTTCAAGCCATTTGTACTCAATTCAAACTTGAAATGGTCTTGTTCTATTGGCAGATAATTTTGCTCATTTTAAGCATTTATTTCTAGAAAGAAGCTAAATTATATACCAATAGATTAAGACCATTTCAAGCTTGAAATGATCACAGATGGCTTGAAATAGGTTTAATGATCTTATACATGGTTTATTGTGACGTTATAATAAGAAATAATAGATCAATTTGACTATATTCAAGAGATTTTCACTTGCTAAAATGACTTTTTTTTTGCACTGCAGTGGTGTACAGATGAAGCATTTGCTATCAACATACTGTATCTACTGTAGCTATATGTTAATATATTTGAATATGGTTGAACATGTGGTTGATTTGTGAAACAAAGCTGTCTCAGTGAAAGTCCTAGTCACAATGTTTCATTGCCTGCTTTTAAAATTGTGAGTGTGTGACAGCATGCACATGCTAACACTGCGTTTAACTTGGAAAGGCAGGCTGTGTCAGGTCCAGAAGAAATGTTTGCTTGCACCAGGGTCCACCATGATAAACTTATGATAGTCTGTTGTTTAGAAATACATAATAGTAAATATAGTCACAAGTGTCAATCTGCGGGATCAAAGCACTGTTCACAAATGGCTCTCCAAGTGGCTAGTTCTTGCCACATAACTTCTGAAACTGGTTGATAGTTCATTGTTTAGAAATACTTGTTAGTAGTACGTAGTAAATTGACCTGGATTAGTGAAAAAATTCTTGGACATTCAAAGGCTGAATGCTAAATTAAGGGGATGCATAAATGTGTCACATATTACAACCACACACACACACACACACACACACAACCCCTATAAACCCCTGCTATATTTTTCTGTCATTTATGAAATTTTCCCACAAGAAATCAGAGACTTCCCTCCATCCCCCAAAAGAGCAATAATAATGGTCCCTTCTGAAATTGCTATACATTGTATGCTTCTTATTTTATACTCTGGGTGTATATGTGTGTCTGAGCGATAGATAGAGAAAGAGAGAGTCCAGCAGATGTGATTTTGGATCACACATCTGTTTCAAACCCCTGACAAGTCTCTCATTCTGTCTCTTCTCTCTGTCTACTCTATGAATTTCAGAAGTCTTTTCTTTGCTTCTATTTTGTCAGACTCTGGTTTGGGGTTTTCTTCAGGCTTTACGCTCTCTTACACAGGCCAAATTTAGAGGCTTGGGCAAGACATTAAGTCAATCCAGACCCCTCTGTATCTGCACCATGGTTATTTTCCCTCCACAGGAAACCGGTTGTGTGGCTATAGCTAGGAGCGTGTGTGTGTGTGTATGTGTGTGTGTGTGTGGTGTGAGAGAGAGAGTGAGTGCGTTCTCAAGCCCTCACCACGCTCCGTGTCCCACCCATGTCTGGTAGAGTTGCGGGCTGGTAGCTAAGTGAGGGCAATCAGAGGACAGGAAGCTACTTTAAGCTCTCAGCTTCTCCTCCACTCCACTATTTCTAGAAATTTCTATTTCTCCCTCTGTCCCTTATCCCCCACGCCACTTCCTGCTCTTTTCCTTACACCTCCTTCTTTCATGCATTGCACTGTATCCAAATCAACAGGTTGTAGTTAAATTTTCTTTCAGGATTTTCTTGGAAAGATAGAGATAAGTTTGATTAGATAGAGATAGGCTAAGAAACATGAGTTACAAAACTGTGTGAATGAATAATAGTGATCTGTCACAGACTGTTATAATAAAAATAAAAAATAAAATACAATAACAAGCAAAAAACAAGCAAAAAAAAAACAAACCCTGAAGATTTCAAAACATAATTCTTAATGGCTTTCTATTGGCTTGGCATCATTTCTTACTTTATCAGATACACAGATACACATACACATAAAGACACACTGATAAGGGTTTAGACTGAAACAGAAGAAAGAGTAAGTAAATCATTTGCAGGTCTTTACATGCTTGTTTGTAAAAGCATTTCTCCTTTTGTGTATGTGTGTATGTGTGTGTGTGTGTGTGTGTGTGTGTGTGTGTGTGTGTGTGTGTGTGTGTGTGTGTGTGTGTCGGGAGGATTGAAATTTGGGCAGCGACAAAGTCATTTGTCTCAGTGATTACTCATTAATGATTAGGTCCCATCCCTTCTCTCCTTGTTTTGTTTAGTGTGTGTGTGTGTGTGTGTGTGTGTGTGTGTGTGTTTGTGTGTGTGTGTGTGTGTGTGTGTGTGTGTGTGTGTGTGTGTGTGTGTGTGTGAAGGAGTGTATTTTCTTCCCCCTTGTTCATTGTGGTTAATTGCCCTCTCCTCCTCCCCCTTCTCTTGCCTTAATGAGGTGCCTGACCCCTGCACTCTCCTCCCCCGGCTCAGTCGCCAAGTTATCACACACACACACACACACACACACACACACACACACACACACACACACACACACACACACACACTGAGCACGGCACTTTCAGACAGTAGGGCTACCTGGCTTTCCCATGCCCTCAGGGATGGCTCGCTATCTTCCAACCTTCCATGCACTGCCTATGTGTCCCCTCTTACACCAATCTGTTCTGAGTTTTGTGGTCACACAGTGCAATGTGACCTGCTGATCATTACTGCTCCGCTACAGCCTTATTAAAACTGTTTAAAGCTGACTCACACAATATATGCTCAGACTGGCTGCTGTGAATGAGCAGCAGGGAAGTGCCAGGCTGGCTGTGTGTGTGTGTGTGTGTGTGTGTGTGTGTGTGTGTGCGCGCGCGTGTGTGTGTGTGTGTAGTGAGACTTACCTGTATATACTCCATTACCTGTTAACTAATTAAAGACATAAAAAAGAGAGAAAATCTAAGACATTTATGACTACCAGTAAGACAGAAAAGCTAGTACACAAAGCTGTTCACACTGCCACAGTGCTGTTTAGAGAATAAACAAGAGTTTAATTACACTGAGCCCTAAGGGATTGGTTATAGTGCAGTACCTTTCACATGAGAGTTATTGTACGTGTTTTAAATGATGATTTATTAGACCACAATGGGTCTTTTTTTACTGCGTGAAGTATTAGAAATCTTATCACCAGAAAAGTCCAGTACCAAAGATTTCACCTGTTTGGTATTTGGTAATAATAGAACTAACAGGATTGATATAGCAGAACTATTGATTGCTTAATATGCGATACCACATATACACATACATTGAATAAAAATGGTTAATTGATGTGGTTTATTTGTCAACCATTACAAGCTTGATTTCTCAGCGCAAACAATTAATTTTACTGCACAAAGCTGATCATGTTGGATGCAACTTCACAGAGCAATTTGGTGCATTGATGCCATTACAGTGCTATTTTAAAATGTTTTTGTCATTGTCATTATTGGTTGTGTTGGTTACTCTTGTCAGTTTTAAACTCTTCATCCACATCTCAGGAGAAATTTAGTTGAAACCCATACAAGTTTGTTAACCATCACTGTGACTGTTATAGTCAGGTTGGTAGGGTATGAACTAGTACCATTTGTTCCTCTGTTGGCCAGCTCTAGTTCTTTAATGTATATTGTAAAACCACTCAGTCCTGTGCTCTGAGATTTAAAAAAAATTTTACTCCCCAAACTGAGAGCACCATTTCAGAAAACTGGCCTAAAAGTAATTTTTAAAAAAATGTTCAGTAAAATTACTCTGTGACTTCTGATGACAAATGATTGACATGTTGTTTGTATGTGTGTTTGTGTATGTGTGCATGTGTGTTGTCCTGATGGTAGATTTGTGATTACCGTGGTGCGTTAACTTCCATTTTGCCGAATCTAATCAAACCTGTGCTTGGCCCCCTGCTGCTGCCTCTGATTGGCTCCTCTCTGCTGCTTTGCCATCACAGGAAGTACAAAAACCTTTGACTTATCAGCCAGTGAGCAGTGTCCTGTCTATGGATACTAGTAAAAACATGTGTGTCAGTGGACATAAATATAATTTTTCCACATCTGTGGTCCCATATTTTCTTGTTTTTACATTGCTACAGTTGCAATCGACATTATTCAACCCACATTGCAAATCAGGTTTATTTTCAAAATTCAGACTTTCAGCTGTTTGCAATGAACAAATCAAACAAAAGCAATTTAAATAGTTCAACACAATGAATGCTTCAAGTGGTTTCCCCAAATTCAACTGAAAATGCAACTTATAATGATTCCTCGAGTTTCAGAATTATTCAACCACTTCATGGCAAGCATCTTTAGTACTTAGTAGAGCACCCTTTTGCTGTTTTGACCTGCTGCAAATGAGATGCTTAGCTTCTGGCAGCGCTCCTGAGGAATCTTATCCCATTCCCCATGAGCAATGGCCGCCAGTTCAGTAATATTCTTGGGTTTGCGTGCTGCAACTGCCTTCTTCAAATCCCGCCAGAGTTTTTTGATGGGGTTCAAGTCAGGTGACTGATGGCCCTGTAGAATCTTCCAGGACTTCTTCTGCAACCAAGGATTGGTGGAATTTAAGGTATGCTTGGGATCATTTTCCTATTGGAAGGTCCAGTGATGCCCAAGCTTCAGCTTCCTCACAGACGGCACGACATTTCCCTAGGATTTCATGATACTTCAATGAATCCATCTGGCCTTCCACACGCTTAAGGTTTCAAGTGCCAGAGGATGCGAAGTAGCCCCAGAGCATCACAGACCCTCCACCATGCTTGACTGTGAACAGTGTGTTCTTTCTTCATTCTGCTCCATTGTGCCGAAAAGCTCATCACTCCACAGAACAGAATCCCAGAACTTCTGTGGCTTATTTATATTATTTTGAACCAACTTTTCTTGTGCTTTTGGGTCAGTAGTGGTGTACATCTTGGAGTTCTGGCATGGAAACCTTCTGTGTTTAGTATACGCCTTACTTTGCTCACCAAAACCTCAGTGCCTGTTGCCACCAAGTCTTGCTGCAGGTCTTTTGCAGTCACAAGGGTGACACGAGGGTTTTTCACAACCTGCCTTCTCAGAAATCAGGTTGTAGCCAATGATAGATTCCTTTTTCTACCGCATCCAGGTATTTAATATATTTTCTGCCCCTAGCTAGTTCAGGTATTTCATGTGTTCCAGCTCAAGCACACCTGGTGTAACTAATGAAGCCCTTGACTAGTTACATCAGGTGTGCTTGACATAACACCTGTTTTGCATATTTGTGATGTTGTGAGGGATTCTATTCAGAGGGTTCAATAATTTTGAAATTATTATAAGTTGCATTTTCAGTTGAATTTGGGGAAACCACTTGAAGCATTAGTTGTGTTGAACTATTTCAATTACTTTTGTTTGATTTGTTCATTTGCAAACAGCTGTAAATTTGGGCAATTAACCTGATTTGCAATGGGGTCGAATAATTTTGATTGCAACCGTAAGTGACCTGTACTACAACTATGTACCCATGCTGAATTTGGTGACCAAGAACGGCAAACATTTTGGAGGGGCTAGTAATACGTAGGTCAGACCTATAATCAGTCAAACCTTGTACATTCTCAAACTCTTAATCTATGTTTCTTCACAATACATTAAATGTCAAATAAAAGGTTAATCACACTGTGAGACATTGGCAGTGTTTACAGTTAAAACAAGTGTTGCGTGAGAAACGATCTTACTAACTCTTACTATTTTAACAGATTCCATTATGGGAATGTGATGGAAAATGGACATAGGAACTCAACAAGGGTACAGACTATTGAGTTGTACTGTACTGTCCAGTGGAAAAGTGTTATTAATTATTATAAAAATCACTATTATGAAAAATCTGATCCTTTACAGCCTATATAAGATTTCTGTACATTTTTGCACGCTATCTTGACACACACTGCTACTTGCACCCTCTCTCTCTCTCTCTCTCTCTCTCTCTCTCTCTCTTTTTTCCCTTGGGGGAGCAGTGAGCTCCAGAGGCTATTCTGCCTCAGCTGTCTCTCTAACCTGTCTCTGACAGACAGGAAGATTAATGAATGAAGAACTGCATGAGTTCTGTTTGACTAAGAGAGAAGGGGTGTGCACCTAGTGCAAAATCTATTTGAACCTCCAATCTGGTGCGAGAGCCCCCTGATTGATAGCCTGTGCACCCCTCCTTCTTGCCTGTGATGGAATCATGGACTAGTTGTGAATGCACCAGCCTCTCACTTATTGCTCAATAAATATTTTATTTATTATATTTTCTTTTTCGTGTGTGTGTCTGCAGAATGAGGTTATCCAATTGAAGAGCTGTAAACCAGATTTAGACTGTATATTGCCTCCTCTGTGAAGGTTCAGCAGTCATGGCTAGGTAGAGCTGTCTGCATGAGCTAAGACCATGAAGAGAGATGAATTGATTGTTAGTGAATGAGTCTCTGCGGAGAATCAGATCTTTGAATCATGAATCTCCTGAGGAGTTGGTGATGTCGTTGCTCTTTCTGCAATGACTATGGCATTTTTCTCTCTCAGGCCAGCTGTGCTGTGTGACTATGACATGTTTGTCTTTGCATGAGCGTGCGTGTGTGTGTGCGTGTGTTTTATTTGAGCACAGGAGCATGAGACTTGTTTATGGAGGCCCCCAGTATGACAGCTGTCTGCTTTGAAGCTCCACACGGCTCGCAGGAGTGATTGATTTTATGAGCCTCCATCCCTGTGCCCGGTCAGTGGCGGCCCACCGGGATGTCCCACCTCATGTGTGTGTGTGTGTGTGTGTGTGTGTGTGTGTGTGTGTGTGTGTGTGTGTTTCTGAACCTGAAACAAAGTCTAGCTTTTAAAGAACCCCCATTTTTCATAGTAAATTGTCCATGTCTGCTGATTTATGCTACCGAGGAGGAAATTTCTAATTTGTGACTTTTTATCTGTCTCTTTCCTTTTAGATTTAGTCTATTTTTTTCCATGCAACTATTCTTTCTGTTCTCCCTCACTGCTGTTTTTCTTTAATGTAATTCAGTGTGTGCGACTCTCCTGGGGAATGTACTCCCTCCTGCCTGTTCTCTGGCTCTTGCTCTCTCTTTCTTCTTCTCTTTTTCATTCAGTCTGTTTTTCATCTCTCTTTTTCTCCTGCTCATTCTTACACTCTCCCATCTGTCTTTCTTCCCTGCTTGCTTTTTCCGCCATGCTCATTCTCTTTAGGACACAGTCTGTGAGTGAAAGATAAAAAATAAAAAAAATCGAGTGGGAAAAGGCAATGAGAAAACTACAAGAAGCCATTTAAATGTTGCTGGACCAAAAAAAATCCTCTCTTTAGAGGCTTGTGTTTCTCTAAATACTCTCATGTCCACATGAGCTACTATACTTAATAAACTTGTGCTTTCATTCATATTTCTCTTCCATTTGTCTTGCTGTATTGCACAGAGTTTTAGTTTAGCTTAAATGCTGTGCTGAAGAGTTAAGAGTTAAGACTTTAACCTTAAATCCCCAAAGTGAGTGCAAACAAAGGTTTGGTGTATTGGGGATGGGGGGGTTGACTGGGGGACGGGGGACGGGCAGGGTGTTAAAAATCGCATGTATTAGATGTTATATTAGTAAACCCTAAACCCTGCTGTGTTTGAAAAACACACTTTAAACATACAGTATGTTCAGCCACCCCTACCCATACCATTTTCATACCTTAACATAACACTTATTCAAGCTTGACTATCTAGTTACATTTTCACCTGACCAAAGACAAAATCAACTTTACAGGACCATATTATCAACTAAACAAACATGACATAAATACTGAAGACTTGCAGTCATTGTTTTGTCTGTTGGTGACTGTTATGTGTTATGTCTAGTTGTTCCTCCTGATTACGTTCAACCTAAATGTACTCTGTTTAATGCGCTGCATTTTCATGGACAATCTAACAACTAATACTAATTTCTATTTGTGTTTCATTTTCTTCTAAGTCTTCCAAAAGCTATCAACTAATTAGCTGGAAAAATGTTTCCTTTCCTTTTCTTGCAGTACATGTCAAAACCCATAGACATCAGTAGGGGGCGACACCCTGTGTGTCCCTTCAGTAGGCGGTCGGATGGCAGGAGTGTGTGAAAGGGTTCAGACATGTGGTCAAAGTGTTTATTGTAAACAGATTGTAGAGCAAATACTGGCAAACATGCTCACTGGCAGCCGCACAGTGTCCGCTGTTGACATAACTGCACTCTTATCAGAGAAAACTAATAGAGTGCAGCTCACGGTCAGCACTGAGTAAACACTGAACACACAGGAAGCCTCTGTCTGTGTGTATATGTGTGTGAGCATGTGTGTATATGTGTGTGTGAGAGAGGGAGACAGAGACAGTTACTGTGACACACACTAATGAGGAAAATCAGACCTTTTTCTCAAATAGCAAGGCTGCTTTTATAGCTTCTTTCATCATTAGCGATGTTGTATAAGTGTATGTAAGCGTGTGTGTGTTTGTTTGTGTGTGCACACATGTGTGTGTTGGCATTAAGGGTGGCCGTGCTTAGTCAACCACAGCGTCCAAACAGGCAGATGTAGTATCAGAGATCACAACGAGAACCAGTGTGCAGGCCGTGGGCCAGAATCAGTTCAGTGCAGAACATACAGGATCTGTGCCGGTATGATAGTCCTCCTCCTCCTCCTCAGCATCACAGTCCTCCATCTCTCTCTCAGACACATACATTTTTTTTTCCAGGCTCAACCAGTAAGCCAGCACTCACCATGCTTATGGTTTTGTATGTATAAGTATTTTTTAAATACACACACACACACAGTCAACTTTGGCAAAAAAAAAAAAGAATTCCCATTGACCCCTGTGCTATAGTTCTTTAAATCTCACTTCCTATATTGTCAAAAAGCAAGCAAACAAACAAACAAACAAACAATCAAATAAACTTTGTATGTTTAGTCATCAAGGTAGGGACAATATACAATATACAACATATCACATACTGATCTTTTTTTATTTTTTTTATTTACTTTGTTCACTATCCATGTTCATATTCTTCACATTATATCAGTATCAATCATTAAAAAGTCACATTTATTTATTAGTTTTCCTATGATCTTTCATCAAAATGCCAGGACATTTGGCTGCCTGTAATCATCTTTTGTTTCATTGTTTTGCCATCATGCATGTTTGTGCTTAGAAAATAAATGATATTAACCAACAATATGTCATGTCTGTATGCGAACAAACATGCCAATACTTAATCTTATTGCAAATAGAGCTCTGTACAATACAAAGTTTGCCAGATGATAAATGTGTCTCGTTGGGTGTGTACTGCACTATGTACGTCCTACAAGGACATTGTTATACCCTATACAGTGAGCATATGTAGTGAAGAGGAAGCCAGTCAGCATTTATCACAACCTGAAGATGGGGTTTTATATGGATCACTGGTAACAGGAAATGTAAATTGAGCTAAATATCAGTGCAAAGAAATCTAATATGGGTGAATTTATAAAAACAAATCTGAACAGTTAAATTAGATGATAAAATTGTAACACTGCAATAAGCTTTTTTTTTTTTTGCCAGACACCTGAAGATTGTTGTGCTGTAAGATAAGATGATACTTTATTAATCCCCAGATGGAGAAATTAGGGTTATTGTACTGTCCGTTAGAGAAGCAGCTTTTAGTTTGCTAATGCTTTCTTCCAAAAATAATAGTTGTCTGGGTCGACATAATGCTATGTTTTGACCCATCAGTGGTCTGAACTATTTCTCACTTCACCCATATATACCTGTTTGGTACTCTTAGTAACCTGTCAAGAATAGTAAAACGTGTCAGATTCAGCACAGGTACATGGACAGGTTTCTTGGACAGTCGAAATAAGAATATGTGAAAGTATGGATTAGTTTCTGTACTGGACAACACCGTCTGATGGAAAAGCCTCATACTATGATGTTAATTTAACTGAAGCTGTCCACTTTGATGACATGTTTCAAACCTTTACCTTCCTTTTCTGAGCATAGTGTATTAAAATGCTAACGTTGCATATTATATATGGGATTGGTCAACAACAAAAAAACAGGTGGTGAATGAAAACTGAGAGAAATAAGAACAAAGAAAGCGAGACTCACACCTTGTTTAAGTGCCCTTGTCACTTGTGTTGTTGCTTAATGTCAAAACATCTCAAAGAGTGACTGCTCTCTGACTTTTATGTGCACACACACACACACACACACACACACACACACACACACACACACACACACACACACACACACACACACACTTTCCCTGTGGTCTGTGGTGCAGCATGATGCCAGGTCTCTGGGTGTTTGCAGGTTCTGTATTTGGAGGCTGTTGAAAGGTAGAGCTAGAGTAGAGAAAGGTGATGATCTGAGCACTGAGGCCTTCAGCTCTCCTGTCAGCCTCACATCCTCACACATAGATGCATACAAATGGCCCAGGGACTTAAGGAAAACCTGCTAAAGACACAACACACCAAGTTTTATTGTGGTCCTCAAAGACATTTCATATGACTTCTTTACTTTTGTATTTGCTGAAATATAACACTGTGTGTATGTGTGTGTGTGTGTGTGTGTGTGTGTCTGCATGTGTGTGTGTGTGTGTGTGTGTGTGTGTGTGAAAGAGAGAAGTGGTGTAAGAAAAGAAGAGCATTTGTAGTGTCGCTATAAATTGGTGTATGTGCCGATAGAACACTGGAAGATATTGATTCCAGATCAGCTCAGGATTGGGAGTGCACAGTACCGCTCCTCTTCATAACTAAACACTTACGAGTTGCCTTGGAGGTGTGTGTGTGTGTGTGTGTGTGTGTGTGTGTGTGTGTGTGTGTGTGTGTGTGTGTGTGTATGTGTGTGTGTGCATGTGTGTGTGCGTGGCTGTATGTATTTGCGTGTGCGTGTGTGTGTCTATGCGTGTACCACATCTATTGCAATCTAGTCAAAATGAAATGCAATCTATTCAAGCAGCTCTGGAGCTTCTCGCGACAGAACCTGTACAGTGTTGTGAATTTTACACTATTTGCTTTATATAGATACCCGTCTCCATTTTTTCTAATTAGCGGTTCTCTCCCATCTCTTCACTACTCTCCTGCTTGAACTCTGACCTCATCAAGCACTAACTTTAGAGCCAGGCAGTTGAGTGCAGCTTGGTTTACATCTCACAGCCGTTGACGTCATGAGATCAGATGACGTGTGTGTCTGTGTGCTCCCCTGTGAAGATGACCTTGCTTGGCCGGTACAGATTGCAGGAAGTGCACCTTAATTCTCCCTCCCCTCCCTGCCCCAGCTGTGAAGGCTAGTCGGTACTATTTCACCAGATGTGCAGCAGATATCGGAACTGCATGCCATGGATGAGTGCAGTTGTGAGATAGGAGACATAACTCAAGGTTAGAGCAGACTTTGTCAGATATGCCTCAGTTAATGCTTTACCAGCAGTCACCCCCTTCCCACGTCCACCTGGTAGAGTCCAGCGAGGCATAACGAAAAAGGTCTACTTTGAGGTGAAATGGGGAGAAAAAAAAGATGATGAGACAAGGATTCGGTTGCAGACTGATTTCTGTTATTCAAATCAAGGATGAACCTTTTAGGCTGCATGATTATAATTGCACCACATAAACCTTCATACACTGTACATACCAGTAATCCCTTCTGAACCTTGTCAGCTTTGTTTCATCATCCTACCTCTAGGTTAACTTTATTACCATTCTTTCAGCTCTTTCATACCCCCAACCAAGGCCTTTTTCCGTACCTCCCCCTTAGTAAATTCCAGAAGTAGTGCAGGGCAGAGAGACCTGGCTAGGCCACATCTCAGTCTTATCTCCAAAGCTCTGCATTCAATCTGGGTGTTTTCTCTCTTGGGGAGATTCCACCCAAGGTTTAAGCACTGAGCTGAAACAGGCCTGAGCTGGAGCAAGGCTGACTCTGAGCTCTGATCTGTTTTGTGTCTCTTCATACAAAGTCAGGAGAATGAGTGTCTGAATGCTTGGGAGTGTTGTGTTGCCTTGATAAACCACAAGACAGATATAAGTTTGTTTGATTGAAGATGTTTTAAATGTCCTTTGATGATGGACATTTTGTGTTCCTACTAGACTTTTCTGCCACTGCTATAAGCAACACTTGTCACGCAGATAAATTTGAAGTGACACTTGATAATTTTTGGAGCTGTTTAGCATTAAAATGAGACAGTGAAAAGAACTGGTGATGTTTCAGCCCACCACGTCACCTAAAAAGGGCCAACATATTATACTGCACATATGAGCCTGAGCCTGGTGTTATATAGTAGTCTAGGTACTTGTGGACTTTTTCACCTTATGCTGACCTTGCTATGGACCAAGCCACGTCTACTCTGAGCACATCTGAGTCAGGAGTAGGAGGACGTTCTGAATAAGCTAACATTGCTGCGTGGGTTCTTTGGTACCTTTGGGGCTGTAGACTGGCCACTGGGGTGATGACATGACTCAGGGTCAAGCTGGGGAGGCCTGGGAAACACATCTGCTTAAAGGCCTTATGGGATATGCCTTATGGATCAGAGCTTTGAAATGTTGTGTATCCATTCTACAAATCACTCTGTAAACCATTATATTTTTGTCTTCAGTTTCTTGTGGTTTTATTTGCCCCCCCCCAAATAACCCGGCACAGTTTGTGACTCAATTCAAGATGGTTGCAGAGGGTTTTATGCAAATGTAATAGATTTCATTTAAACATTTTGTGGCAATTGCCTTTGTTAAAACCTGGAAGTTGGCTTTGCAGAGGCTAAAGTGACGTTATTGCTGAGCAAAAGGAATGGGTAGCAATAGATCTTGAAAGGAGGAACAGAAAGAGCGGTCAGTAAAGCCAAGGATGAACATATTTCTCAACATGCCAATATGTCCAAAACGTTTATCTCTGTGCACTTTACCATTTGCACTCATCTTTTCTCTCTCTCTCTCTTCGTCTATCTTTCCCAGTCTTCCTCTGTGCCCAGACAGTCCATGTCCTTGGTCTTGAAGCATGGTGTTCTTTTGGGAGAATTTGGTCTTGTGTGCCAGATGTGTTTGTAAGACAGGGAGAGGGAGTGTGAAAGACAGCAAGACCAGGTTGACCTCTTTCTGTGTGAATCTGTGCAGCTGCTGCTTCTATGTGTGTCTGTGTGTGAGTTTATAACTGTCTGTAGGCCTCCAGGGATACACACAGCTATACATTAACAGACACATGGACACACACACACACACACACACACACATCTTTCTGAGAGAATTCTGTGGCAACAGCCTTAGTTCAAAACTGGCTTTCCGTTAGCAACACCAACTGTTCTCATTAGCAACTTCTGTTAGGAGAGAAAGTCTCCAAGTACAATATTCACATGCCTAATTTTTACTAAGGCACACATTTTATGTTTGTATGGGAGGATAAGATGGAAGAACATATAAAATTGAGTAAGTAAACCGCACATAGCAAACACTCACATACAAAGTCGTATGAGTAGGACCAATGGTCTACTCATCTATTACAGGAATGGGTCTCTCACTGCTTGTGTTTTCCACTCACACTGGACACTGTGAATTTCCGCCCATGAAATAGTGCTGTTTTCTTTACCAGGGCCTGGCCTTTCTCAGTGGGGCGGCTCTAAACCACGGTATGTGCTCCCCTTTACAATGGGTAAAATTCTCCAGCACTGCTTATTCACTCAGGATGATATAAAACATAATCTGTCAAAGAGAAGCAACATGAGTCTAACAGTGCATTATGAGCACAGTGAATGGGGAACGGTGGTAGACTGGGCCTTACTGAAAGCATACAGCGTGTGTCATTCAGGTGTGTGTTAGCGCTATTGTACATGCTAAATGGGTTTCTCACCGTTTGCTATGCGTGGAACGGACAGACAGGCCAAATCTCCCACGCGGAGCGCTCTCTCAAGGCCTCGGGTAAATCCTCCCCACTGAGAGTGAAAGAGTTGGAGAGAGGGAGCGTAAAAAAGGAGTGGTGGTGGGGAAATGAGAGGGGAGGGAAAAAATAGAAAACAAAAATAACGTTTATGGTTCAGGCTGCCTCTGAAATAATTTTCCATATCAGTGCAACTGCATGAGCCCAGTGGGAGCAGGAATATGATTTTCTCTGTCCAGTGCCAACGGAAAATGGAATGGGAATCAAAACAAGAAGCTTGGAGCGGAGTTGCAGGATGTTGGAACAAGAGACTGAGAGAGAGACAGCAAGAAGCTTGTTTGGGGTTTTCCATCAGCATTCCTGCACTGGGACGATCTTAACAATGTTTGCAGATCTTTTCTGTTCAAGTCACACAAACCCCATTCGGTCACACTGTCCGATGTATATTTGGTGCAAACAGGGTCCATTGAGACTTGTTATGCCTTGGCCTTTTTTCTCTGGCTTCAGCCCTAAGGGAAGAGAGACAGCAAGAGTGAGGAAACAGACAGGAAGATAAGACTCCATGCTCCTTCCTGATGCCTGGTTTTGGATGGGGTCCCAATTAAGGTTATTACTATGAGCACAGCAGAATCTCATCATTCAGGTACTCATAACCAATAAAGGTTTCTCTACTCTTTACATTGCTGACATGCAGTAAAGTACAGCAGAGAGAGAGAAAAAAAAAACAGGTGCAAAAGCATGTAAAGATTTAGACTCTCGTGACAATGAGCCAATTAACATGAAAACAAATGCTTGTGGCAGACAATTGAATCATTCCCTGTTTGGAACAAATGACAGCTTTGCTTGTTGCATGTAATTAGCCTAGCCGCACTGGGCTGACAGCATCCATATGTCTGCGAGTATGTGCGAGAGTGGTTGTGAGTTTAGCAAGAGCACTGGAGTGTACTAGCCACTACCACTGCATTTTCAACAGGAGAGAAGGTGTAGGAGGTGAAGGGGGGATGGGAAATTTAATAGGGTGAAGCATCAAAAAGAAAGAAACAACATTTTGGCTGTTGGGTGAACATGCAGAACTGTGCTGGAAGGATGCTGAGTGTCACCAGTTCCCTCCACACTGGAATTTTTCTTGGACTGGTTTTCCAGGATGTTAGATGGAAGATGCTAAATGCAAAATTGTAAAACATGCCAACCACAAAGCTGATTAATGACCAAAGATGAAATGATGGTGGTAATGCACAGGTGTGTGAGGGAGTTAAGATTAGTTTATGCACTTTTTAGTGCAAGGTCATGGAGTTCACCTGTCTGTTCAGAACAGTGATCATTTCCTTGCTTTTACCATTGTTACAAGACACACTTTCTTCCTGAGCTTGTGTGTATGTGATCACTGTCCTGTCCATGACCCCAGCCTGTAATGGCCCAGACAACAGATTTTGTGATCCCTTAAAGCAGTGTGTATTGTGTCTGGTTCGGTCTTTGTCTCCCCCACTTGCACTGACTGTTTGCACTCAGGATGAAATGATTTGTGGCTGAATAGACTTTTTCACTGTGGTGGGAGGTTGATTCACACATTTAAGAAAGGAAACTTAAAGTAGGCGATGTAAGTGGTAGAGATGTGCGTGCGCGCGCGCGTGTGTGTGTGTGTGTGTGTGTATTTGTGTATACGTGCATGCCAGACATCCCAACTCTCCCGGACGTTCCGGGAGTTTTCTGAATTTTAATAGTGGCTCCCTGATGCCTGCGAATTATATTCAATATCTCCGAAAGCTTTTTTTTTTTTTTGAGAGCGAGCGAGTGGTCATTTCTAATGATAGACGGGCTCTGGAGAAACCGAGAGAGCGAGTGACAGACACGGTGAGAGAGTGACACAGCGCATGTCCTGATTGGTCTCTCTTTGTGCTAACTAACCTATCAGTTTTCTCAGTAGGTGGGCTTTACAGTCACCCTCTCTCTCTCTCTCTCTCTCTCTCTCTCCAGTTCATCCATCAGTTCGGTTCATTTTAGTGTGTGCAGCACCCTGGCAGACTCTAAAGCGAAGTACAAAATGCACTTCACCCCAGACTACACTAAAATGTACCCATGCATAATAGGGGTAAAAGACAACGACAGTGTAGCTCGCTGAACTGTTTGCAGAGGTGACTTCTCAATTGCCCATTGTGGGTTAAATGACTGTAAAGACATGTTGAGGTGAATTTAACCCTCCTATTATGTTGGGGAAAAAAGTTACATCCACTTCCACAGTTTAAATGCACACAAAAACAGCAAAGAACAGCTTAAAACAACAAACCTTTATTATGGCTTGTCCGGGACAAGCAATAAGAAGAAATATTTGCATATAAGTTCATAACCTTAAATGAGGAAAGTCAAAAAAATTCATAGAGAAAAAGAGAGATTAACCAGCATTTCAGACATCTCAAATGTGGAAATGGGTCAAATTGACACATAACATAATAGGAGGGTTAATCGGTGTCATTCGTCCATTCGCATAGCTAACGTTATTTTAACTAGCTGCTATAAGGAGCTACTGTATTGATGTCTAGGTGATGAGGCTAAACTCCCTGTAGACATGTGTAAAGTAGTTATTAAGTAAAACAAAAAACAGAACTCCTTGAGTTGAACAGTACAGTAATATAATATAGTATAATATAATACGAAACAGTGTGCATACATATTTTAATGTCACATCCTCTGCATATACCAGAAAAGCTATTTCCATTAGTGTGTGTAAATAGTGTGTCTAAATAGTTGCAATATGTTGTTCAATAAATAGTTGTGTTGTGTCATAATAAAATGTAATGTCCTTGTTCATATGTGTTGGGTGTGTATGTTTGAAGTCAACTCCTTGAAATGCGTTTTTGCAGGTTGGGATGTCTGGCATGTATGCGTGTGTGCGTGTGCGTGCTTGTGTGTGTGTGTTTTTATCATTGCCCTTAGTATGTTGCAGTCTCATGTTTCACTTTGGTAGCTCTCTCTAAATGTGGGAAAATATCTTATCAGTGGCTACGTTTACATTCCCGTCAATATTCTGATTAGTATTGATTCATTTAAACGTCGCAATCCGATTGATTCCGATTAAGACAATATTCTGATTCCCAAAAATTCCAATACGCCCCCTGGAATATGCCTATTTTAATTGGAAATTTATTGCATGTAAACACCTCATTCAGAAAATCCAATGAAAGGAGATATATGCGCATGCTCAGTTCACAAGGAATTGTGGGTACTAACAGATGCTTAGCTGTAGGCTAGGTATTTAGGAATGGCAACTCAGGCATACTTACATCAATCATGTATACAGTAATATTCTGACGTACAGGCAAATAAACATTGTATTCAGAATATGACTGCAACGTGAATATAGACCTTAAACGGAATTTGATGTGCATGTAAACGTAATCAATGATGGAAATGTCCGCTATGCATTATGACTTTCTCTGTTGTAAGCTTTCTCTCACATTCTGTTTGGTTCTCCATAGTATGTTCTCTCAAGTACAGTTTTGTTGTAGTATTTACCAGTTTAATAAGTTTCTTTCCCCATAACTAAACAGTGTTACATACAATAAATAAACATAAATATCTTTGTATCATATGTTTACTTGATTGGAGAAAAACATGTTCACTCGTATGCTAGTTGTCAACCTTCTACCATAGCCTGCAGTTTATTATCTGATCTCTGTTTGCTTGGTAATCACTAATACATACTGGAAGCCAATTCAAATTAAATTCAATATGTTTATTTTCTAATTATGTTCAGTGGTATTTATAGAGTGTGCAGCACTACAAGTTGCTATTTCAAAGTTAATTTCTTCTCCCTGCAATTTTCTGTGTTGACAGAGTAAAATGATTAATGACTATTGCCACTTTTGCTTTGGATTACCCTAAATAGCCTTCCATGTTGGTTTAGTGTCATATGCGAAGGTAATCTAGCAAGAAAAAAAACAAGAAGGAAAAAAGTACAGCTGCAAAAATATCCTTTATGCTGTCTTTTTCACCAGGACATGGAGTGGAGACGCTAAACAAACAGCAAGTGAGAGAAGTCAATGTTGTGTTTCCTTAAACCAATCTCCTTTTCCCCCCACAAATGCTGTTTATTATGGCTGTGGTGAAGAAAAAATTAGCTTTTTCTGTTTCTGCTTTTGGATTTGTACATGTTTTCCCTACATAATCTGTGTACTGTACACCTCACACACAACCAAGAGTTTCCCTTGAATTATGAATATTGTACCCTTCTTCTACATCTGCCTTAATACATGATGAACCACAGCAGTCTGCTTCCTGTGTGTATGCATGTTTAAGACTAACATACTCAAGGTACCTTCTATCTTTCTTTTAAACTGCTTATGCACCCTTAGTTTTACACAGTGTCCTTACCCTAAACTGTGGCTTAGTCTAGTAGCAATTGCATTGTCTCTTAGTGCTCAGTCTAGCAGAAATAAACATCCTCTGAGAGAGAACAGGAGAAAGATGGAGAGAGAGAGCTGTTTTAATGTACACACATGGAGTCATTTCAGCCCAGAGCTGATCCACATGCTGATGGATGGCACTTAATTTCGGCCTCGGTTAGGCTGGCCTTAAACCCAATGCAGCGGACACAAAACAGAGCACACTGCAAAGCCGACTGACAGCCGCTCTCTCGCTCTCTCTCTCTCTCTCTCTCTCTCTCTCTTTCTCTCCCTCGCTCTTCATTCCTCACTATAAGCAGGTTTCCTTCCACTGGAACATAGGATTGTCTGAACATCAAGCCATTGTGTGTGTGTGTGCGTGTGCACACATGTGTGTGTGGCATAAGCGCTTGAGGGTTCCCCACTCCCAGAATCTTTCTTTTAATTCCTTAATTGGATTAATGTCAATTTGAGAGAGGGGACGACAGTGATTAGTATGCACATGACCTGATTTCCTTAAGCAGTGGACATGTGAGATTGTCTCCTCTCTGTTGCACTTGGTGCATAAGTAAACAATCTCCAGAGAGCCGACACAACCTCGGTCTTGCCTAGTGTGAGCAGGCTGTGGCATGTGTTAAACTCTGCACGCTAAACCTGTGGCATAATAGCTCCTCTCCTGTTCTGCTGTGAAGCTGAAGGAGCTCTTCCCACGTCCGACTCTATCCACTCTATCTCCACTATATCCCCCATGTGGTTGTGCTCATTTGGCTTTGCTGCTTGCTTGTGTTGGCAGCTTCCTCTCCATTTCTGGAGAGAGCCTCTAGACCTCCTGCTATCTCTCTGTCCCACCCTCCTTTTTCCAGCCCTGTCCTGCTGTTCCAGTATCAACAGTGTTTAATTTTTTTGAAAGTTGGTTTATTAAAGGTGGAGGAGGAGGGTGTAGAGAGACACAGGGGGAAGGGCCTAGGTAATAATTTCAAGGAACTGCAGATGATGCTCACTGCTGGCACACCGGAGATGGAAAAATATGAGCGAAAAAGTCAATAAAGCAAAGCAAACAAGAGGAAACGTTTCATTAAAGGGGACTTGGCGGAAGGCATATAGAGACAGGCGTATGTGCTACTGGAGAGCTGTGCTGGGGAGCACAGTTTGGCGGCTGTGGAGTTGTTCAATGGCTGCCAGATGACAGAAAAAGACAGACAGACAGAGGTTCAATGCAAACCTAGAACCCTGACTTCTGTCTTGCTCTGTTTGGGTTTTTAGTACCATAATTAGACATTGAGGTATTTACAGTGCTTCTCTCATATCTCAGTCTTCCCATGTACAGCCTATGATACAGGTTTCTTTAAAGTTTCTGAAAGTACTGGCTCCTTGTAACTGTTTGCATGCCAGGCTCAACAATTTTAAGCCAAACTGGTAACAGACACCTCTCATCTTTCAGGACAGCGATGCCGTCTGGTCTGCCCTGAAGGGAGGACTTGTTCTGACAGCAACACTCCACCCATGTTGTAGTGTTGAGACAGTTGTATTGCTAAGGCGTGCAGTAGTCTTAAAGGATGCAGGCCTCTCATTTTGGCCAGCTGTGGGCTGTAGTGGAGCCTGTGGTGGAGCTGCTAGGCTTCTGAGGCGTGGAGTTAAGAGTAGTGGCCCCTTTAGGGACATGGTTCCATTTTTTTTTCATGATGCCCACTTGTGTGGTTTTCCTTGTATTCACTTAAGTTTGGTTTTGATCACAGGCTGATTCTAGATCAGTGCTATGAAACATCTTCTGGCCGCACTGTGGTGGCTTGCCACTGGCAGGGTGAGGAGGGAGTGGGTGTAAGGAGACGAAAGAGTCTGCTTTAGCCCTGGCTCGAACATCCAGCCTCTCCTCAAGCCTGCAATTATGGTGTTTTTCTTTTCTCTTCCTCTGTGTTTTTTCTCTCTCCTCCAGCTGCCATGTTTCCAGCTGGAGGCTTTGGCGGTGGCCATGCACGCTGTTTATTTTGTGAGAACACTCATTTGGTAATTTCACACCTCTAAACATCTCCTTTAACCTCCTCCTTCTCACCCTGCTTTAATGAACTTTTATCAGTTTAGGAAATGAAAACTCCCTCAGTCTCACCTCAGCTCAATAACAAAGTAAGTTCTCGATGGCAGAAGGAACACAACACTTCAGACAGAGTGCTAAAACTTCCAGGCTTGAATTTATTTCCCTGAAGAATACACAAATACTCAAAATCCTGTAAATTTAATTTATACATTCAAAGGCTGATTAAATTATTCTGCACTACACCAAGTGTAAATAATTTATAACACCTTATTGCTAAATTAGATTAGATTTGGAGCTTAATAAAGCACAAATATTGGCACAGCATCTGGAGCATTTGCATAAATGTTAATTTGACTTATTTAAACATTAACATTTGTGTTATATTTCCATGTTACTTTGAAAGGGAAAAAAAACATTATAAATTTAGTCATTTTTGTATGTTTGTTCACACCCCATTTCTCTTCCAGCTTATTATGCTTGTCTTTCATTCTTCCCCCATTCTTCCATTTCCCCTAGAGAGTATCCATTTGATCAGCCTGTCTTTTTTGTTTGCGCAGCATATGAATGTGTTCAGAATATGAATTTGTGTGTGAATGTGTGGAATATAAATGTATATGTGAGCGTTATGTGTGTGTACATGCAGTGTACAGTATGTGAACTTTGTGTGAACCTTTAAAATGTGTCTTTTCCTGATTGAAGGCTGTTTCACTGGTGATAAATGACTATAATTGTATGTGTATATTCATGTGCTTTGCCACTGTTTATATGCTAAATGCGGGCTGATGGGATGAGTGTATTATGTGCTGCACTCAGGATGTGAGTGTATTTGACATGAGTGTGCATTATGTTATTTTGAAATGTGTGTGTGTGTGTGTGTGTGTGTGTGTGTGTGTGTGTGTGTTTAAGCAGTGTGTACCATACATATGCGGGAGCAAGCACTAAGCAGTGTTAATAATTGATGTGAATTGGACTGGGTGATAACACCATCGCATTTGGCCGTTGGCCTCCTAATCTGCCCCCTCTCCAAGGGGCTGCCACCCCCTGGGACCCTAATGCTTAAAGGAGGCGAGCACTCCAGCCCTTCGTTTTCATTCCTTCATTATCATTCTCTTTCTGCCACCTTTTTTCTCACTGTCTGCTGTTCTACAGTTTATTCTTCTCTCTTCCTTTGTTTTTTGTCTCTCCCCCCTTCCATCCTCTTTATCTTTGCATGTAGAACTCATCTGCTCTTTATGTTTGATCTTAGCCCTGGTTATTAGAATCCTGCACCAAAGACTGCCATAATTTAATTGATGCCATAGAATTCAGTGCCATGTTCTGTATATGACGGTTTGATTAGTTAATTTTATTATTTAAGTGCGGGTAGCATGACTGAGTGTGTATGTACGAGCAGGGGGATGTCCTCAGTCATTGCTGAGCTGTTACAGCAGAACGATCACAGCAGCTTAATCATGGGAACCATGATTTAGAGCAGATTGTGAATTGAGACTCTTGTATACTAGTGCTCTAATTCTCCATTCTTGCCTTGTTTCTCTCTTTCTTCTCTTTCTCCTTGCCTCACCCACTCTCTCCCCTGCGTCTGCTTCTCACTTCCTTTTGCTTGTTTCTTGCTCTTTTTTTTTAATCTTCCTGGCATGTGCTCTTCTCTTTCATTCCTTGATCTTTCATCTCCCACTCTCCCTTCCTCATTCTATTTCTCAAGCTTTTCCCCCTTGACATTGTGAGACTGATGATCAGGTGAAAAAAGATCTTTTTTTTTTTTAATTGTGTGAAAATTTATCTTTAATTTATTTTAAATGATGTGTGAAAATGTATCTTTAATTTATCTCAAATTCAGGATTGTAATATAAAAGAAATGTTTATTTTCTTACCGAATTTTTGATTTATAATACTAAGTACAAATAAACCACAATGTGTTTATATACATTACTGTATTATTCTAGTATTTTATTACAGTTCTATTTTATGTTTTAAATGCACCACCATTTTCCTCCAACCTGATTAAATATTCTTAAATGACATTCTGATTATATAAATTTGGTATTTGGGCCAATTTTGCTGACCTTGCGGTGTTAAATTCAGAATTTTCCATTCAAAACAAATGCTCAGTACTTCTCTGATATGAGTTCAGCTTGCGGTCTCACTCACTCAAAAGCTTAAATTTTTGTTTGATATCACATTCTTAAATGATGTTGTAAACTTTGTATCAAATCCCACAAGTTAAGCTCTCCTAAGTGATGATTAAAATACTTTTGTTATTTTATAGTTTTGTATATATCACAGTTTTGGCTACTGAAATAAGTCAGTGAGAAATGAAAAGATATATAGAGACTGATACTCTAATCCCACTTGTGTCTATGACAAACACTACTGTGCTGACAACTGACTAGCTTTTTGAATGGGGAGGAAGACATGGTGGTGTAGAGATGTCTATGTGTAGAGACATAGGCCAATTGTAGGAGTTTCCTAATAATTAAAAACATATTAATTTATTATTCTATATAGATTGCAGTTTCAATAGTTACTTATAACTATTGTTATTACTTAGAACTAATAACTATTGTCAAAGACTATTGCTGTTCTGTCTTTTCCCATCTAGATTACTCAAACCTTACATTTGACACACCCCATGAATAGCAATGAATTCTGGTATGCTGCATGAATCAGAAGATATAAAATCTGTCCTGGCCAGTTTCAGCAACCTGTATCAGCACAGCCATTTCACTGTCTCATCCTGTCTGTCTCTGCTTGTCTCTGTCCTGCAGGCACTGGGCTGATGGCAAACTCCTCTGCTTCATTCATGGGCACTTTCCTGGCCAGCAGTCTGGGCTCACCCCCATCCCACCATTCCGGACCCCCTTCCTCTCCATCTTCTCCCCCTTATCGCAGTGGACCCCACTCCAGCGGCCACTCCCAGATCTGGTTCCCACACCCACATGAAGGTAAGTTTCCTTTGTCTATTTCTCTCTGACTCATCTTTTCCTTGTTCAGATGTGGCCAGAGGCTTGTTTTGCTGTTTGGTTTGTGTGCTATGGTGTGTTAACGTCACAGCTGTGAGAATGTAATGTTTACACACTCATCCTTAAACACATGCCCTTCCTTGTAACTTTTATCAGAGTCTTGTGTAAACGTACAGTATCTCATCCAAAAGCAGTGTGCCAGCATTTCACATGATCTCTGGTTAAGTCAGTATAACAACTGTCTTTTTGGCCGATTCAAATCCAGAATGCATATTAAAGAAATCCTTACTGCTCCTCTGTGATCATATACACTGTTAACATTAGGAGTGTGTTGGGAGTGTTTTCTGTATGTCAAGTGCTGCAATATGTAGTTATGGTGCTATTATCTGTTAGTCTTGCTTGTTTTTGCTGGTGCTGTTCTCTAAGTCCATGTCCGTTTTCCCCTAAAGCAGGGCTTCCAGGAGTCTGTTTACATGTTAAAGATGTTAAATGATGGCAGCACATATTTATTTAAGAAATATAATTAAGATTTTGTGAACATTACGCAAATATGTGGCAAATATAAAGCTTTTTATTCCTGAACTTTTCACCCACACAACCAAACTACTTACATTGTGCTAAACTGTAGATTCAAAACAGTTTCTATTACACTAACAGCACTTAACTTACGTTTATATATTAAAAAAGTGTAATTAGTTGTACAGGTTCTAAGCTGTTCCAACATTTAGGCTAAGAAACCAGCAAGCAAATCAGACCAATGAAGCTTATAGTGTTTATTCAGATTTTTTTGGTTATAACAACTCTAGAAAAAAAGTAGTTAAGGATCTCCATCACTGTTACGTCATTAAAACATGAATAAAGGCTACACATTATGGAACCTGCTTTGCTGTTTGGTTTGTGTGCTAAGGTATAGAACATTTAGCAAACAGCAGTTATGAATATAGACATGGATAATTACGAAGCGTCTTTATGTGCGTATAGCCTGCTAATGCTATGCAATGTCATATCTTTATGTGAATATTTACAGCAGCTGTGTGTGTGTGTGTATGCTGGTTTTTGTTGTCTGATCACAATCTAGCACCCATAAACTTTTTCTATACATAGAACACTGCAACAAGGATGTGTACACAAATGTGCATGTGTGTGTGTGTGTGTGTGTGCGTGTGTGAGTGTGTGTGTGTATGTGGTATGGTGCAGGTTAAGTGCTCTGTATCTCTGGAGCTCTTGGCAGCTGGCAGAGTGGAACAGTAATTGTTGTTGGCAGGCTGCACAGTGGGGCTTTTCTGCTGGCACCCAGAGCTACAGAGCTACTGTAACTCATTGACTGAACAAATCTTTGTGTGTGTGTGTGTGTGTGTGTGTGTGTGTGTGTGTGTGTGTGAGAGAGAGAGAGAGAGAGAGAGAGAGAGTGCACAGGTATAGGTGTACACTGTTATGGTTGGATGTAAGCAAGAGAAAAGAAATCATGTAGTGAGATAGCGAGAGATAATGCAGCCTCTTTGTGTGCTGGTTCTACACAGTGCTCTCCTGGAGCTACAAACTAATCAATAATAACACCACAATAACAATAATAACAACAATAATGATAATTGTAATAATAACGATAATAGAATGTGTGTCTGTAATGATATAGATGCCCCTATTATGTTGATAGAGGTCATTATTGGAATCAGGCTTTAATTGCATTTAGACCCTTGGAGCAGTTGATTGGATGGCTCCATTTCCCCCGGTAACACTCCACGTCTCGTCTCTCTTGGTCTGCTGCATATTTAGCCCCCACCCCCACCCCCACCCCCCACCAATTTGCATAAAGAGCATGTCATCAAAATGAACCACACAATTACCCAGCTCTGCTCCCCCTCAGAGACAACTGCATTTCTACTGACAATGCAAAGACCTACCTGACCTGCAAGGACATGCTGTGTGTGTGTGTGTGTGTGTGTGTGTGTGTGTGTGTGTGTGTGTGTGTGTGTGTGTGTGTGTGTGTGTGTGTGTGTGGAGGTGGGGGAAGACGGAGCAAGACAGGAGAAAGACAGGTTAAGAGACGGAAAGCAAATGGACAGAGACTGATTTTAATTCTGATTTGAATTTTATTTGCTGCACATGAAGCCCTGTTTAGACCAGGACAGATGCTTCAGAGGGTTATTGTTTAAATATGTGTGTGTGTGTGTGTGTGTGTGTGTGTGTGTGTGTGCGCAGTGTACATGGCTCTGATGGTTTTGTGTTGTTTGGGTACTTCTGTATGGCCATGAACCCCTGGCATGGCATTGTTCATATGTGATTACACATATAGTACATATAATATTGAAATTTGCTTCAAAACATAATATCTCTTTCTGAGATATCTTGGGTTTCCGTGGTATAACACTTGTTTCCATTGTTACTCACACTACTAAGTAAGAGATTGGACATTTATTTTTGTACATGTTTCATTATTGTAGATAATAGAAACAGTTTGCTGGTACTCTGTTAGCAAGCTGAAATACAGTATATTTAATACATGTTATATACTGATATACTTTTGTTTGTTTGATATAATTATGTTTGTCTGCATTTATAGAGTTATTTATATTTATATGTATATATACTTATAAGGTTATATATATATATATATATATATATATATATATATATATATATATATATGTATACATATATATATATCTTGATGATCTCAGCATCACCGTACAAGTTCAGAATAATCTGAATGCTAACAGGTCTTGGTGGGTTTTAAGGGATTTCCCCAGTCTAGGCCTAGGGTGTCATGACCCTTACTGTTAAACCCACCTCCAACGGCCTACTTCCTACCTAGACAACCAGCAGTGACACACTTGGGTATGTGTGTGTATTTGTTTCTGTGTGTCTGTCTGTGCTTGCGGTTTTAAAGGAAAAACGTCGGGTGAGCAGCTGGCTTCCGGCGCTGTGTGTGTGTGTGTGTGTGTGTGTGTGTGTGTGTTTTTGTGTGTGGGTGTGCGCTTATGTGCGTGTGCATTTGTGTGTGTGTGTGTGTGTGTGTGTGTGTGTGTGTGTGTGTGTGTGTATGTTTGTGGGTACATGTGTGTGCATGTGTATGCTCATGGGCGGTTTCCCCTCTCTTCTGGCCCCTCAGCTCTGCTTTTGGCTGGGAACCGTTTGTGGTGGGGCAGGTGGTCCCTCCGATCACTTTATCTCTGCTGGTCAGGTGTGTGTGAGCACGCTGTGTGTCTGCATCATTTCATAAAACAGACCAACTGTGAGCGTCTGAATATTAACATCACCAAACTGATATCACTGATTCCAGTGACCATGTGACTGACATAATATTGTGGAGGTGAGGGTTTGTACAAAACTACCATATCCGCTTTTACTGTAAGTAATAATGAGACGGTCAGTGTTATAAAAGTACTGACGATACTGACATACTACTCTGAAAATAGCTTATTGTGATATTGCACAGCCCTGTGTATGAATTTTTACAGTTCTGCTGTAGTTTTAATGATGTCTGTGTATCGGAGAGGAAAAGCACATGTATATTGTTTGTATTATTCCTCTTTACCTCATTCTCTTGTTTATGTTGCTCCTGTTCAATCTTAATTATTCTTAATGTATTTATTGGTCTTTTTCATGAAATTGTTTGTAGTGGGAGCTAGTCTGTGTGTCTCTGACTTAAGAGTGAACAGGACACCTGTTTTCCCATCTGGTAAAATCTCTGATGAGAGGGCATTCTTTTTTCCACACATGCGCACACACACACACACACATGTGCACACACACACACACACACACCACAATGTCAAAACTGTATTATTGTCCATGTGAGCACATTTTTGGTTCCCACACAGAGCTAAATTCATGTCAGTTCATTATTAATTTTACATTATTAATGTTAAATTTTAGTAAAATGAAAGCGCTGGTAGCTGTGTGTGTCTGAATTACAGAGGGGCTGACTTGAAACTTCAGAACATGATGTTTGTGAGTGAGATGCTAATAGAGTGAGTGTAAGAGAGCTGAGAAAGAATGTGGAGAGAGAGAGAGAGAGAGAGAGGGAGAGAGAGAGAGAGAGAGAGAGAGAGAGAGAGAGAGAGAGAGAGAGCACTGGCTCAGCGCTGCAGAGGGGGATCAACTTTGATGTCCCAGCTGGTGGAGGAAGCAACACTTGGCACAGTGCACAGAGTGTGTGTGTGTGTGTGTGTGTGGGTGTGTGTGTTTGGAGAGAGAGTGAGTGAGAGAGGGGAAAGAAAAAAAGAAGGAGAGTTTGTGTATTCCATAATAGATGTGAATATAATAGTGAGCTAATCGCTCACCCCAGCACATGCAGGCTCACTCAAACGCATGTTCACCTATTTGTACAAACACACACACACTGTCCAAATGATTGCTTTTAGGGATTGAAGCCTGGAAACCCCAATTGGCATGATGCCAGCTGGCCTATATCCAGTGTCTGGCTCGCAGCCAACAATGGTCTGGTACCCTGCTCTCTCTCTCTCTCTCTCTCTCTCTCTCTCTCTCTCTCTCTCTCTCTCTCCTTTACAAACTATTTCTCATTCTCTCACTGTATTTTATCCCTACTTTTCTCACTTGGGGACTTTTCTCACCTTTCCTTACTCTCCCCTTTCTCTCTCTCTCTCTCTCTCTCTCTCCTTCCATCTCTGTTTTCATATTTCCCATTCGCCCATTGCTCCTCCTTTGTCCTCTTTCTATCATTTTCTCCTTGTTTGCACTACATAATTCCCTTATTTTACTTCTGTTCATTCCTGCAGCACTGTGTTCTTTCCCGTATTTCCTGAGTTGCCTCTGCTTGCCAGCTGTACTCTTATCCCACCCTATTAGTCAAGCTGCTTCTTCATCCTCATTATATCTCCTTTCTGCTATAATCTTATGTCTGCCTGCCTCAGTCCATCACTTCTCCTTAGTTAGGAGATGAGATGGGCAGGTTGTGGTGTGTCTGCTACTCCTCCTCCCATCCTGCCTCATTCTTACCTTTTCTCTATGAGAGTGTTACATCCTACTGTGTAACATGCCCTTGTTTTACATTGTTGTAGTATACAGTATATTCCAGCATATTGTGCTTGGTGTGTAAAGTTATATTATGCTGAAATAATGACATGGTGTAATGCAGGCATGTGTAACACCAGCCCAGCACAGTTTGGTTATTTCTTTGAGATTGAAGGCTAACACATGATTCCTTCAGGACACATGAACCAGCCAGCCAAATCATTTTAAACTGCAGCTCATGCTCACTAATGAGGGAAGTGCTAACTACCCTCTTCTACATACATGAACTCAGAGACAGCCATAATTGATTCATGTTGCTCTGATTGACAGGAGAGTGTAATGTCATCCCTCATCCCCAGAGAGCATGGCCTGTTTGGCTCTCTTGGGCTCCTGGCCATGGCTCACATCTGTTAATTACCACTTACACAGTGTAAATGTACTGTCATATATTGCAAGTGACCTAGAAATATATGTCAATATACAATATAGTTATATATGCCTTTATGTGACAATATATAGAAGGGTTACAGCAGACAAATTCCTGAAAATTTCAACATAAAATGTCTCAGTAAGTCAACATGAGCTGTAATAATATGTTATAGTATGTAATATAAATTGGTCTTTTTTCTGTTTCCAATATAACCACAGCTGATGAAACTACCATAAACTGGAATGAAAAACCTGACAGAAACATTGGACTATAAGTTATTGTTATATATTTGTATTGTGTACCAAGTTTATTAGGTGTGTCTAGTTTGGGAAATCACTCAAATGTGCTGGACTCCAGCCATTCAGGAGTATAAATACTTGGAACCTCTGGTTTAAGGAACTTATGCCCTGTTCTGTTCTGTTCTGTTCTAGCTCGAACTTATTATCCATTCATATAATCTGATACCTTTTCTGCCAGGCACTATTCACCAGTGCTCAAGGGATAGATTATTTGTGAATGTGTGTGTGAATTCACATGTGTGTGTCACATGTGTATGACCAGTAGAGCAGTATGTAATACTGAAAAGCTCAGCACTCCCTTGAGAGCGCTGTGAGGACGAGTAGAAGCAAGTTAAACAGACAATATGATGCACCAAGTGGGTGGAGAGAGGAAAAGAGCTACTTGTTATTTTTTTTCACAGTAAAGATGAAATGTCCACTATAAAACATGTAGATGGGTTTATATGTCTCCTGGCGGTGATGTGGATAGTTTCTGTCTCTGGTGTCTTTGTCTTCTTTACTCATCACACCCTGCAGTCAGTCCTACTGAAACCTATGCTTCATTCTGCACTTAAGTCAGTGTAATGATGTAGGGTCAGCTTAGTTTAGATATTTCACTATCATTTAAATAACTGTACGCATTGTATATACAGACTGTTGGGAGTTTTTCCTACTACTAACCCTTTCTGTGGCTCGCTTTTTCTTCCTCTGTCATTTGTGTGTGTGTGTGTGAGAGACAGAGAGAGACATAACGTGTGTGTGTGTGTGTGTGTGTGTGGTCTCTGAGGGCTTCGTATGGAGTGGGCTCTTACTCCTCTCTGCTCTGTAATAGACTGTAGCGGTCTGGTGGAGGCTCACTGGGTTTTATTGCACGTCATTAGAGGCTGATTGCTTTTGGACTGCCACGGAGCTCACATCTAATTGTTAGCATTTAAATTAATTGGTGGAAAGGAGAAATGATGAGGGTTTCCGCTCCTCCTTTTAAAATGTCTTAAACGGAAAGCACTACAGTATACTGGAATGTATGTACTCTTTGAACTTGATGCTTCATCTCCTTTGTAGACACAAACACACTCTGCCTCTTTAAACACACACAAATACACCTATGCAGGCACGCACCTGTTTACAAATGACTGTGCTGTTGTCATCCTACTCTGGATGGTGGAAATTGAAATTCAGTGGCAGTAGGAAACAGGTGCAGCCAGAAGGCCTCATATTAACCATCTGGACTCCCCTGTGATGTCACTGTCAGCAAAACGCTCCTCGGCTGTCAATTAGTAGGAGCGGCAGAGAGGCAGAGGGGAATCTCTCTCACTCTCGATTTCACACACACACACACACACACACACACACACACACACACACACACACACAGACTTTTACCTCTCAGGCACTATCTCACTCCAGCTCCCTCTCCTACATGATCGGCCTCTTGTTCTACACCATGTTTTACACCCTCTCGGTTTCTCTTCATGTTTTCTCGTCATGCTTTTTCTTGAGTTATGAAGATGAGCTCAGTTCAGAGTTGCTTATATGTAAGACCATGTGTGCATGTGGACTGAAAATTGAATGATGGTGTTTGGGGAGAATGAGTGTGTGGAATGTCGAGGATGAGCTTTATGGACTGCTGTTTACTTGGCTGAGAACAGCTAAAATTTGAACTGCTCTCTGTTTAAAAAGTGAACAGAAATGTTTAGAGAATTTCTAAAATGTATCTGCAGTCATTAATATTAATATTAAAGAGTTCCATTATACATGTGGAAACTATAAACTATGCATAATATCTCATATCAATAAGAAATACAAATAGATGAGTTAAAATGGCAGACAGACATCTGGTCATATTCCAGTTTAGTGCCTCTGTATGTTTGGGCCAGTACTTGTGTGGCTCTGTGTTGCTTGGCGTTGATCTGTGCTCAGGGTCTGCAAGTCAGCTGTCTGCTTAGTTTCAACATGAACATTCCCTCTGCCTTCTTCTGTGGCCTTCACTATCTCAGGATACAGATCCCTGACCTTGGAGGTGCAGAGTAAAGCAAAATGCTGTTTACTTTTCTCTGAAACCATGGGATATGCACAGAACAGCTGCTTGAACGAAAAGGTTTTTTTTTTCTTTGACTATTTGTGCATAGGAGTGTGTGGCTTTTATAACAGGACATAAACCACAACAAGCCAAAAAATGTGAGAAAGCAAACAACTGACATTTTAACAGTTAAAGGGTTGCAAAAGTTCTGTTTACAAAACATAGTAGATCAGCATACAGATTTGCATTTTGAATGTTCTCACACCCAAAGCATGATCATCTGTTGAGATAAAATAACAGCAACACTCACTATATCATTAATAATTGTTATTTTCTTAACACAACCTGTCAAACTGCTTAGCTGTTGTCCTTGATCGCTTCACACAGCAGCTGCAGCTAAAAGAGGAAATAGAAGCTGAAATCAAAACACTGTGCATATAAAATTTCAAAAGAAATGTTTCATTTACAATAAGAGATGATCAGCAGCTCATGTATACTTTATGGCTTACTTATGAATGCAAAGTGAAGCCCAGAATCTGCATGTCCCCGTCAGGGCTGTTGGAAAGGTTCTGTCCTGCTCTAGGGCTTCATGGACCTTCATTCTGCTTCAGCAACAGCACAGCAAAAGGCCAAGTGTGTCACTCTTAGGTTTAGTTTGTCTCTCCTGACAATACTCTCTCTCTCACTTTCTCTCTATTTCTCGGTTTCTCTCTTGGTAGCCCCAGGGTATTCCCGCTTTTCTGGAAGTCTGGCCCCCACCTTTCTACCCATGAGCCCCTTAGATCACCATGGAAACAGTAGCGTTCTCTATGGACAGCACCGATTCTATAACACTTCAAAAGGTGTGTGAAGCTCATTCCATCTGTTTTGCCACAATTAACACTTATGCAAACATATGGTCAGTTCAGAAATTATAATCTTAAAAGCGTAATCTTAAGATTTTTATGGTGTTTCTCATACTCTCCTTGTCTCATTGTTTTTTTTATTCCTCAGATTTCTATATCAGAAGCCTCTCATCACAGCCCCACCTTCTCTCCACCAATCACAACTTACCATCACTGACTCGGACTGCCCCTAGCCATCCCCTGGGATCTTGTAGCCGGGAGCGGGACCCTGGGGGAGGTGGGCCCACCCAGAAAAGCTCTAAAGAGTCAGATATAGGAGAGCAGGTTATATCAATTGTAGGAAAAGACAAGGAGAAAAGCAAACAGGAGGTGAAAGGCCGTCAGCACCATGACCCACCTTCGCCAGCCCCCCACCATCACCAACACCTCCATCCTCACCATCATCCTCAGCTCCACCCTTTAGGGCCAGAGGAAAACCCCAGACATAAAGATGATCCAAATCACCTGAGCACCTGCCTCCTTTCTACAAAGACCCATAATGGCCCACATACAGGGACAGCAGTCAGGGGCTCCTCCCTCCCCAGTTGTGTAGGGCCAGGGGCCTTGAGTTTAGGAAACGATCCAAAACGGGGTGGTGGAAATATCTGTTGCAAAGAGGTGAGCGGTGAGATGAGAATCAGTGAGTCTCCATCAGACTGCCTGCGCCATAGTGCAATGCTAGGCCATACCCATCCAGTACCATATGCTATGCCTCCTCCCCTTGGCCTGGGCTCAGCGGTTGGAGGATCCTGGCCGCACCCTATTCACCCCCACCATCACCACCCCCATCATCCACATCCAGACCTATACTGTCCCCCTGCCCCACTAACCATGTCCTCTGCTCAGGACAAAAGTCTAGCTCCTGGAGCAGGCAGGGATCGCAAAGTCATAGGGCCCACGTTTGTGCCCTCTGTGGGACCGCTGGGTGATAAGAGCAGTGGGCCATTTCAGCTGGGTAACCCTCACTGTCAGGGTCTAAGAGGGATAGTTGACGAAGTTGGAGGAGAGGGAATAGTGAAGGCCAAAGCTTCAGAAAAAAGTAGTAATGGAGGCAAAATAGCTCCTCCTTCTGCACCACCCCTACTAACTCCTAGTACCTGTCATAAAAAGTCTTCACATCAACAGCAGCAGGGTGTCTACAGTAAAGCAGACAAGGGTCCAGACTGGTCTCTAGGCCCCCATTCACATTTAACACAGCAGGCACAGCATGGTCATGATCACCAGCCACATTCGAATCTCCCTAACCACTCCTATAGCTCAGAAGCTGCTGAGAATTCCTCAGAGACAGATGCTTATCAACCCTCCCTGCCCCAGGGAGCCAAAGATGGCTGCCAGGCTAAATGCAGCTCTTATGCTAGCACTCCACCTTTCCGGGACTGTTCAATTTTAGGTTCACCTCATAGAATTCCATCTGAAAGCAAGCCTAATAATGAAAGTGGGTGTGCACTCCAGCGGGACAGCCAGAGGATTGCTAGGGTACACCATCACCAGCAAAACAGCAAGACTGGAATTCAAGGTCAGGATTCAGATCTGGGTCCAAGCAGCAGTTTTCAAGACAGAAGAAAACAAGATGCGGATATTGCAGCACAAGTGGACACTGGGAATCAGGCAGGTTCTTCTTGGGAAGTGCGAGGGCAGCAGTCTCAACCTGACAATGAGCGACGCAAAGCATATGACTCTTTGGGTACAGGAGACCAGGGGCCTCATCCTTTCCCTGCCCACCAGCAACCCTCAATAGGCCCTCATGGGCTAGAGAACAGTGCCATGAAAAACCTGATGAAGTACAGCAACCAGCAGCCACACCTGCTTTCCCAGAAGAGCCCATTTGGGGGCCTGGGTAGCCTGAAGCAGGGAGCAGCGAATGGAGACAAGAATGACAGAAGTGAGAGGAATCGAGGGAGTGCAAGCTGTGCCCATCAGGAGGGCAAGCAAACGCTGCCTTCAAGGAGGGCCTCTTCCTCTGGGGAGAATGAGCGCTTAGAGCGGGCAGGCCGTGATTCCGGTGAGGGGGAGGGGGAAGTGCGGCAGCCCCCTGTGGGTATTGCTGTGGCAGTCGCCAGGCAGAGAGAGCCTATGTGCCGCCCACCAGACAGGCCTGCCACCCACAGCCGCCACGGCAGAGTGCTGCCCAGCATGAAGGGTAAGCCACCAGCAGGAGGCTCAGAGTGTGTGCGTATGTGAGTCTGTGCTATGCGTATGTGTGTCCATTTGAGATAACAAGACAAGCATCATTTTCCAGTTTAGCAGTGATAGTTGTGAATGTTTGGAAACCACACATGTGAAAAGCTGAATGTGTGATTACAGGAACGGTCTCCAATTAGTCATTTTTGGTTGCTAAATCACGTAATCAGCTATGTGCAAATTGGTCCTGACCTTTCAGAAGTTTAACATGCCAGATTGGGTGTTTTAGTCATTTTAGTGCCAGTTTGAGTTTTTTGACAAATTGTTCACTGTGCTCAGGTCAACCACACTTCATGTAAGTGTTGTCTTTCAGTCATACTTACTTAAATACAATTTTTGATAAGTGAATATTTACATTTTACATTCACTTAGCGGACACTTTTATCCAAAGCGACTTACAAATGAGAAAGATACAAGCAAAGCGATATCAAGCAGAGAACAATACAAGAAGTGCTACCATACGAGAATATTCACATTATTGTGTTGCAATTTGCAAGATTTGTGTTTTACATAAGGAAAGCAGAGCACTGGGCTTAACAACTTGGTGTTTTACATTAGGTTTAACGGAATACCTACTCTGTTTGTGTTGACAGTGCTGGGTTGCCAGTTTGTTTTGCTGAATCATCCTTCTGTGGCAGGTATTGGACGCTCTGTATACCCAGTAGAAAGGGAGGTGGAGGAGGAAAGGAAGAGTATATCTGAGGAGCAGCTGTCTCTGCCTCCGCTGGACAGAGAAAGAGATCTTCTGCTCAGGTATGCTTATTTTGTTTATGTTTTTCTTAACTAATAATGACCACAATTTTTGAGCATATTTTAAAAAAGACCATACATTAAGACACAAGCCATCTGTTATGCCTTTTGTTTTTATACTTGCTCTATTCAGGGAAAACAAGGATCTAGTTGAATTTGCCAGGATCCACCCTTCTAGCAGTTGCCATGGAGACCTGACCTCTCACCTCATCATGCCAGGTGGGAGCCAATTAGGTGCTGATCCATCAGTACATACTCACCCAGCTCATCACTGGATGCCTCGGACAGGAAGTCCTTCCCTTTGGATTGGACACTCATATGGTATGTAAAATGGTAGATTCTCAGTTTATCCTAATTTGCAGGCTTTGCGCTATTAGTTTAAATTACTTAATTGCATATAGTTATATTATTATTAAATTTAACGTGATTCAAATGAACTTACTTTGTGTATAAAATGGTACCCTGCACCCTATTCCCTTCAAATAGGTTTTTCAGTCAGGGACCCCTTTGGTAGAGATTTATTTTATGAACATAATCCAACTATTCAAATATTCCCCACATTATTTAAAGGTGTAAATATTTTGTCCATTTATTGGAGCTGTATAGCTTTTTATACAACTATTGAGATTTGGATTAAACTAATTCATTTCAAGTGACTAGTCAAATAGGATAATAAGTATAACTGAGATTACGGTATGTTTTTATTTTTTACCAGTTTAACAAAATTTACAAAATGTTCAACTCATAGCTATGCTTCATGGACCCCTGGGGTTTACAAAACCATGTTCTGAGAACCATGGCTCTAAAGTACCATTTGGACACTGACCTTAAGCAGTGCATTAGGGGATTTCTCCACCAATATTTCAGACATGACTAAAAATCCACAAATATAGTATACTATTAGTGAACAGGGTGCATTATTTTTACATTATTTTTTAAATATATGGTATTTTGACTGGTTCTTGTTTGACATCAGGTCTGAGTCATGCTGCTCTGCACCAGAACCTGCCCCCAGGCTTCTCTGCGGCCATGCCCAGCCCCCTGCAGCCTGTCCTGCCACTTCCGCAGGACCCCTCTCCTGCCCTGGTAGTTCTACCAACTGAGCCGGCTGCCCACCCTGCCACCCATCACCTAGGTACACTGGCAAGAACCAGACTATTTTCATCTAATGCAGCAGTGTGGATGTTCGCACATGTTTTAATGAAAACATGAATTTGATTTTACTGATGCACAACCGTCTTTCTAATGCTTTCATTACTTCCTGTAGTCTTTAACTCAATAACTATCCATACTCTTTGAGTTCATTTGCCTTGTCAGGTTGAGAAGCTTTTTCTGCTCCCAGTTTTCAATTCTAATTCTGTTATCACTGTAAAAATGCATTACTAAGCCATGTAACTTATTATTAGGTTAATGTTGATGTCTCCATGTGCAGTTCTAAAACTTTATTTGCATGCTCAAAATGGAAGTATGAAAACTGTTCAAACAGATTCAAAAATTGTTCTAAGCAGGAAGCTGGTTTGTTCCACCAATTGCTTATTAAAGGTAGAGTGTTAATGCATAGAGGAGGTGTGTCATGAACATCTAGTTGAAATAGATGTATAATTCACGTAACAGGTGAGGCACTGTGTAAATATTTGCATGTCAGAATTCTGATTCATATACATAGTTAGCCATGAGCCTGTTGTTCTTCCACTGAATGAACATGTGGGAGTCGAGGAGAGTAAGAGAATGTTTTTATGGTAAGCTTGTCTAGGCCTGAGTTGTTTGCTGTACACTTTTGAGAGCTATGGAGTTGTTAAGCTCAGTGCTCTGTTTTCCTTATGTTGTTCTTTACCGTAATGTGATTTTTTTTTCTTTACACTGTCTAGCAGTACACATTGCTGTGTAAAGCAAGCTCATGGACCGCTTCATTTGACGTCGGCCCACACCTGCTCACAGAGCTGTTTGCAGCACTTTGATTTGACCATGGCCATTATGTGCTGTGTGCCTGTGCGCTGTTCTGTAGTGATCTGCTCAGTGCTGTGTGTGCTCCCACCTCCCATCTCAGTCTGTGAAATTTAATTAGCTCTCTGCTCTTCGGTGCAGCACTTTCCTTCAGCGCTCGGCAGGAGCTGCTTCAGAGAGTGGAAATGCACCCACTGGACCCTTCCCCAGGGAAACATTACCCCCGTCCCAGTAATCTTGCCCAACAAAGAGCCCCACCATACTTTGGGGAAAGGGGGAATGGTAGAGAGGGTAGACGAGGAGGCCAGAATGAGTAGCACGTGAAAAGCAGTTAAAAAATCATATTGTGTTGAAATATTTGATGACTCATTCTCAAGTTTGAGACAAAGTACACAGCTGTTGTGCATCCATCCGTGTGCTTTTTTCTTTTTCTTTTTCTCCCTCCCACCCTTAAAGGCATGTCCTATAATATACACAATAATTTGATAAAGTCCTGTCCTCGGATAACCCCTCCATTCAAGCCAACTGCAGATGCCTGCAATCGGAAAAGCAATTCAATTCCATGTATTTAAAAGAACTGCAAGCCTAGGTAGCCTGAGTTTCAACAGTTTGTGTGACATCTTAAAATGTTCTTCATTTCACCCGAAAGACATGTTGAGACCATATAAGCTCAAATGAACGAGTGTGCCGTTTGGAACTTGGTTGTCATCTTCCTCTCTAGCAGCCTATCAGGAATGACTCATGCAAAGAGCTACATTCATGTGACAGTTTGAGTTTGTTTTGACCTGGATTACTGTGGTAGTAGGGAATAGGCAAGTGTGGAAAGCTCAATTAAACCACAATTAACAGCAAGGATAAGTGAGTGGCAACATGAAGTGTTTGATCTGCCTTAGTTTCAAATGTGCAGCCTCATAAGGTAATAAAGAGGATTTGGGCTGTGTTTTCAAAAGATGGTAATCGAGTGCAAAAGAAAATGAGCCAGTAAGATATTAAAGAAAGTGAGTAAATTGAGGGGACCTGTTCTTTCTACCAATAAGATAGGGGTAAGGAGTGCAAAAAGGTTTTCTAACACTCACTTATCCCTCTGTCTGTTTGTCTCTGCCACTCTCTGTAGATGTAATGGAGCAACAGGGATTATGGCCTCCAGTGTATGGGGCTCGAGGTCCTGCTTCTCACATACAGCATTCCTCAGTCTACTCCCGCCAGTTTCTACGGCAACAAGAGCTCTATATGCTGCAGCAGCATCAGCACCAGCAACACCACAGAGCAGCACAGGCAATGGAGCTGGCACATAGGCAGACACATTCTCAGGTAATATATATATATATATATATATATATATATATATATATATATATATATATATATATATATATATATGTATATGTATATATATATTACCTGAGAATTTTATGATCATTTTGTTTTTCACACCCACAGAGGAAACCTGAGGATCCACCTATTGATCTGGATGAAGGTCCTCCTGAGCCTCGCACCCTAAAATCAGCAAAACCCTTCTCATACCCCTCCTCCAGTAAAAGTCGCTCCTCCTCCTCTCCAGGGGGATGCGCTTCTCGTCTCTCACCCTGCTGTCACTCACCAGCCCCACGGCCCCCTCCTAAGAGCACTCCATGCACCCCCTGCCCCGAGCCGAGCCCAGCTGTAGCAGCACCTCGCTCTCCTGCACTCAGCCCCCATGCCACCCCCCACCTACCCAAAGAAGCTGAGTCTCAGGACAAGAGAGGAGAGGGCCAGCCGCCGCAGGACTACCCTCACTCTCTGGAGCCTGGTGAGTGAAGTAACCATGATTAGAGGCCCTAGTGTACTTGCATTTCAGGTCTTATTCCGATCTTTACTGACTTTATGGTGGTTCTGAAAAATTCATTGCTTGTATTTGCATACAATATCTAGCTACTTGTTGTACTAGAGCAGTCAGTGTTATACAGGTTCAAAGGGTAAAGTATTTTTCTTCCAACAGTCCTACTTCTAAAGGAAAATAACAGCATGCAGATGAGAGAAAAGGGAACACTGCATTGCCATTCTCAAGGTTAAGGTCTTACCATCATGCCTGGCTCCATGGCTCCAGGCCGAAAAATAGAGCGTAAGAGAGATATGGAGGGGAGACTTTGGTCTGCCTCTCAAGGACAGTTAGTCTGGGGAGAAACATACAAAGCTTAAGATAAAAAAGATGGAGTCTTTGAAGAACCACATAGCTCTTTGATTTCTGATGACTGACAATCAGTTTGTATTACAAAAAAGTAGTGTATCCTTTCACCATTTTTTATCCCTGTTTGAATGTCATCTATTTGTTTATATATGCACATGTTTAACATATATAGGTGTATGAGAAAAGCATAAACTTGAGGTTGTTGTAAGAGACAGTGCAAAGGAAGGGAGGCCAGGATGACTGTAGACGGGGGCTCGCTTATCCTTCAGGGGTCCTTGAGGCCTGGCTGGCGGAAGGATACAAATTCATCTGTCTGCTTTGTCAGGAAGGGCGGATGGATACCATCAATAACCGAGTGCTGGGGTGACAGGGCTAGCTTTGCAATCACATCCAGACACCATGCTGTCATCAATATAACCTGCTATGCTGCAGCTCCCTCTCTCTCTCTCTCTCTCTCTCTCTCGCTCACATTCACACACACACACACACACACACACACACACACACACACACACACACACACACACACACACACACACACACACCTACAAACACAAAAGTGTGCACTGAATAAGCACACATACACACACTGCTACTCACACAATCATTTTCACTCTCACCCCAAATGAGATGAATACACATGCTCACTCAGAGACTAAATTATATGCAAACACTCCTGTGTGCAATCTCTCACACACAAACAGTGCACACACTGCATCCATAACACCCTTGAACATAATTCAGTGTTCCTGGAAATTTTGATCATGCCTGCCCATAGTCTTTATGGTGCAGGCACTATTATGTGTGTGAGTGGTAATAGATAAATGCAATGCAGTCTCTGAATAGTAAACACAGTCAATGGAGATGGAATATACATCATATCCATCACCTATACACCATAGTTTAGGAGCTGAGCCATGTATTGTAACTCGTAAGGTCACACATTAACAAATGAATGGTAAAGCTGTGGCAGGAGTTGCTGCTTATGGTCCTGGGAGTTATAATGGAAATGCCTTACACACACAAACTGGCCCTAGCCAGAGGATATTTTGACTAACTAATTTTGACCAACTAATGAGTTTTCCCCCTGTACTATCAACCCCCCCCCCCCCCCCCCCCCCCCCGCCCCACCCACAGATCTTCCACCAGGCTATACTTATCCTGCCATTGCAATTGGTTACAAGGCTGGACCATCTCCACAAGAAGTCCGGTTAGCTGAACATGCTGACTTGGAGGCAGAGCAAGCAGAACCTGCTGAACCAGAACCGCAGCCCCTCCCGCTTTCCACAATGGAGGAGGAGTCTGTGTGCCAGGCAGCAAAATCCCCTACTTCAACTGCCAAGGTGGGACCTCAAGTAGAGGATGTCCAGGAGGACAATAGGGTGATGGCAGAAAAGGAAGAGTTGTATGAAGATCAGAAGGATATGACCTGCCCCCCTACCTCTCTCTCTCCACCTAAATGCCAACACCCCTCCAAATCCCTCTGCCCAAATACTTCACCTATAGGGGAGAACTCACAAATAGAGGCATCTAATACCCTCACCCCTGATCATCCCAGTTTTCTGGAGGTCCAGGACCCAGCCGAGGAGGTCAAAACTCAGGAAGATGATATTGTAAATCCTGTCCAGGATTCACCTGCTGCTTCCCAGGAGCTCCATTCTGTGGAGCTGACTGAGGATGTCCAAGAGAAAAACTGTACTTCACCCAGTACATCTGTAGATCTGGAGGTCACTCAGGCTACATCACCATCCTCTCCCTTGTCTGAGCTTTCTGCTCTTGGTAACCAGTATCCTGGATCCTGCATCTGGAGTCTGGAGCTTCTGATTGCAGCGGCTCTCTGTGCCACAAGAGATGCCCAGATGGCTGCCTCCGTGGCAATGCCTGCTTGTATAACACCCCCTCAAAATGGCATGGCACTTCTGAGTGAGCTTGCTGAGCTGGAGAGACGACAACAAGAGAAGAACGGCAGCAGCATGAAGAGTGCAGGTACTCAAACTAACATGCATATTTCCAATACAGTCACATGCACATCAGATGAGTGTTAATCCAGACCTAAAATTGATTTTGGAAGCCAAGTAGTGCAGCGACAGAGTGGCTGTGGTATTTTATCTTCTTTTATCAGAACAGCAAAAGCTGCCTAACACACATACTCACCTCACTTGTACACACAATTTAATTTCTCATCAGTGCTTTGCATGTGCAGTCTTGTAGCTGTGTGATATAGGCAGCAGAGGAGGACCAAGGCTGTGTCTTTCATTTTGTTTTGCTTCTCCTCACAAGACAAGGTGTGTAAAAGAGCTTTTCAGCCCAGCCAGCTTTCTGTCCTTTCTGCGAAGGATAGATAACACGACCCCCTAAATACCTCAAAATGCTCACATGCACAAATGTATACACAATGACCATTCCCAACTGACCATCTAGCTTTCTTCCTGATACGCATACAATACTCTCACCCTTTCACACATGTTTAAATTCATATACATACATTACATACACATTCACAACTCTTCAAACCCTTTCTTGCCTTTGTTGACCAAATATCAAGTCCTCCGTAGCCTTCTCTCCCTATGGGAGAGACATAGTGAAGACTTGGAGGACGCTGTTCTTAAAAGAGATTGAGCCCATCTTAAAAGGCAGCTATAATGATATGAACCCCCTGGGTCCTGTGGATTGGACCATGTTCACTGAGTCATCCTGAGGGAGAGAGTGCTCCCCTGCCTCTGCCCTTTAACCTGTTTGATCATGTTTATAAAGCTCATTTAAGATGGAAAAAAGGCCCAGCTTTTCCACAGCTGCCTGTGTCTTCCCCCTGTGAAGAGTTGATGAAATGGTAAAAGCAGCTGATCTTTTCCCTCTTAGGATTGCACTGCTTTTGTTGCCTAATTAGCCTCCATTGTTGTGAGAGCTGCTTTAAAGCCTTGTTGCTTTTCCGTGGAGCATTTTGCTTCCCTGCCAAAGGATGTTTTTATTTACACTAACATTCTCTAGAAGCTAAGAAATCCCAAATGGCTCCACTACATCATAAAAAACACTTTCTGCATTCATTGCATTTATTACTTAGCTTTGTGTGTGTGTGTGTGTGTGTGTGTGTGTGTGTGTGTGTGTGTGTGTGTGTGTGTGTGTATTTGGACCAACTATTAAAAGTAACATAAATAGCTTTGTACTTTTTTGTCTCAGCAAACTACTATACAGAGACTAAATGATAATATCTGTAAAGCATGGTGCATGGTGGCTTAGTGGTTAGCACGTTCACCTCACACCTCCAGGATTGGGGGTTTATTTCCTGCTGCTGCCCTGTGTGCAGAGTTTGCATGTTCTCCCTATGCTGTGGTGGTTTCCTCCGGGTACTCCGGTTTCCTCCACCAGTCCAAAGACATGCTGTAGGCTGATTGGCATGTTCAAAGTAACCATAGTGTATGTATGGGTGTGTGAATGTGTATGTGATTGTGCCCTGTAATGGATTGGCACCCCGTCCAAGGTGTACCCCGCCTTATGCCTGATCCTCCCTGGGATAGCCTGGAAAATGGATGGATGGATGGATCTGTAAAGCATGGTGTCACTGAGTTATTATAAAACTGTGACTGTAAATTAAAATTATTCTAAACTGTAACTGTAAAATAGAATGTATAGGACGCCTGCCTCTGAATATTCATGACTCTGACTGTGACAATTAAATTTCTCTTACACAAATCCTACATTACAAAACAGAAGGAAACATATCTCAACATTTCTGTTTGATCAGTTGTTTTACTATAACCCAGTTATTTGTGCAATGTTATAACCTAATTTTAGCTAGTTTTCCAGAACAATTTTAATACAGTGTAGAATTTTTTTTTTTTTTTTAAATTAACTTAAGGGAAATTGCAAATGGTCATCAATATCTCCCTTGCATTCCCACATTATGTTAAAAAGAATAACGGTTGAGTGTAGTGAATGTACCAATCAAACTAGGATGTTGCAGTGAGGGTGTTGATCTAGCAGGACTGTACTCTCTGGGATCTTGGTCTTTTCCTTTTCCTCCTCTCCATTCCTCCAGCCCAGAGAGATTGCATGAGCTGTAGCTGGCATGGTGGATTCAGCTTGTCTCATTAGAGCTGACTGTAGATTGATTTCAGCTTGAACACCACTGTGCTATAACTGCCATGGTGATGTCAATCAGATGAGATACTAAATTCCCCTGGGAAACCAAAGACCTCCACTGGATAGAGCAATTCTGCTCCCTTCCCTTTTTTTTGTTTGTCTTTTCTATTCAGTTTCCTTTTCTTACTTTTCCTTTTCTCTTTGTAACTTCAATCTTTTTTATTTCCTTTCCCTCCTTTTTCTTTTCTTACCCTTTATTATTATTATTATTATTATTATTATTATTTGTATTTCTTTTTACATTTCTTTCCTTTAAATTTTTTTCTTTCTTTCTGCCTCATTTCCTCTCACGTCAAAGCTGTAAGGGCTTGTAATCACTCTTAAACCTTCTACCAGCTTTGCCAGTTTTACTTGATTCCTTCTCACCTTCTCCTCATCTTCTCTCCTTCCATCCCATAATTCTCCCATACTTGTCTCCTGCACCCGTACACTCCACCTTGCCAGTGCACTGTGTGTATTTCCCCGGGTTTTCCCCTCTGTAGAGGAAATTGGATTCTTTCCATGTCAGTAATGAGGGCATGTTTGAGAATAAATAGATGGCTCAATAAACACTTTACCTCTTATTGCCTGCCTCCCACCACCCTCTGGGCTTGCCTTCCTCTTCTCTCCCCGTTCCTGTTCCTCCCTTGCCTCTTTCACTCACACTCTTTTCCTTCATTGCCCGTTCTCCTGCTCTCATTCCTCCTCTCTCTCACTCTCCTCACTGAGTGAATTGACTACGATTCTGTTTTATATGTGTTGGTGTGGTATCTGTCTCTCTCTCTTGCTTTCACTCACACATGTACACACACACACACACACACACACACACACACACACACACACACACACACACACACACACAGTCTCCTCAGTGTCCCTAGGCCAGCTCGGGCTGTCATGAATATTCAAGACCCATTTGCTGTGAGCGTGTGGCCTGCCCTAATGACTGAGATAAATGTAGAGAAATCCCCCCCCCCTTCATCTCTCTCTCTCTCTCTCTCTCTCTCTCTCTCTCTCTCTCTCTCCTGTCTTTGTGTAACATGGCTCCTGGCATCTAGGCCTTGTGTACAGAGATAAGCTCTCTAGTTAATAGCTATCATCATCACTCATTCAGAGACTGAAAGACATAAGATGCTGGCAGGATACAACTTCGTACTTAGAGGCTGTTTGCTCTTTATTTTGCCCTCTGCTTTACGCACACTATGTCTCGCCCTCTCTTCTTGCACTTGTAATCACTTTTGTCTGTTTAACTCTGTTTGTTTGCGTGAGAGATAGTACCACCTCATCAGATCACTTGTCTAAGGGTATGTTTATGAGAATGACAGAAGAAGGTTGACAAAGCTTTGTTTTGCATTACTGAAGACAGGTTTACCTCTGGTGGGCAGCATGTGATGAGTGCAGACATTTCCATGTAGCTGGAGTCAGTGTCTTCCTGCACAGCTCCTTCTGCTAAATCTGTGGAAATAAACTTATCACACACCGATTCTCAGTCTTTCACTCATCATGTGAATGCAGAAATGTGCAGCAGTTCATTTAAAATATGCTAATTGGTTATCCCTGCAGGAGAAGAGAGACTGCTCATTGACCTAGAGAGTCTAGCGACCCTTGCAGCTGCACGGGCACTGGAAGTGACTCCGCCCGTCACTACTGAGTCTTTCCCTCCTCTACGTCGTAGATTTAACCTGCGCAGGAAGTGGAAATGGACACCGCAACATGAACCGGTATCACTATTCCCTCTGATCCTGAGTCATAATAAATTTGTCTTTATAAATGTGTTCTTTTCATGCAATAACATTGTGTTTTGACTGTGACTGCTTTTGATGAGTCTATTTGGTTCATTTTGTAATAAATGCATAAAAAAATAACAGTTAATCAATTATCACTTGCTAGCACATCACAATATCTGCTTACAAAATCATATTTTACAAAAACATGATGTTTAATCACAGGAGTGTCAGTTCAAGTATAAAATGATTCGATTTAGGAAGCTAAAGTAATTTAAAATCATCACTCAAATTTTCAACTAATATGTTTGTTCTTTAAATGTTCTTTAAGTTTGTTCTGAATGTTATGAACCGATCAAATAGTTTGGCTTTTGGGTCAAACGTGTGTTGGACTATTTACATCAAGTTCTGCATGAACACACAGGTGCAGTCTGATTTGATATCGGCAGTCCAGTGCATTAGCTGATGTTATGTGGGTTGTGTGGGCGGGGTTTGCAGGCATGTCCGGTGAAGAGTATAATGGAAACATTGGACAGGGAGGAGCTTGCGATGAGGATGCAGCTGGCTGAGCTGCAGCGGCGCTACAAAGAGAAACAGAAAGAGCTGACCAAGCTACAGAGAAAACATGACCACCAGTGAGTGATGGGCCACCCTCACACAGACGCACACACGTACACACACACTCACACGGAGTTACACACATAAGACCAAACATGCACACCTAGTCTGCACTTTACACCCATTCTTATAAGCACTTTCCAAGTCATTCTTCCCTCTCCACAAATTTAACAGCTAAGGCCACCCAGCTTGCACAGTGTCTTCCATACTTAAGCCATTGACCAGTAGGTTAAGTTCCCTGTGCTTGCTTAAGCCCCTTTCCCTGGCCACAGCAACAATTAGGGTGGCTTAGTGCTGCCCACTATACACCATTAGTGTGAATTAGAATGATTGACAAACTGTGTGTGTGTTCACAGAAAAGAGGATACCTCAAGAAGTCCAGCTCGTCGAGGCCCTGGCAGGCCACGGAAACGCAAGCCCACCCCAGGACCAACTGCCCCCACAGATACAGTCAAGAGGGTCAAGTGAGTTTCTTTTATTTGTGTCCCGAACTGTGCATATGAAAGGCAGCTAGAAAGTGAGTGCGTGAGTGAGTGAGAGTGTGTAAAATAACATTTAAGTTCCTCAGAAAGCTTTAAAAAAAAAAACTCTTAATTTTCCCCATTCATGTTATAACACATACAGAATTAAACCCAGCATTGGTTCATATCTTATTTGTGTATTACTGTACACAGTTGATGCAGTGAACACAGCCTCCTGGCACAGTCCCTACCATCCCTAATTGTATGTAAGTAAATGGGGCTGGTATTGGTTTAAACGAGGCAGACTAAGTACTTAATCAGTGCAAAGAGCCCTACATTAATCATATTTACAACTTCCATTGATTATCTACAAGTGTTGCGACTCCTTCTAACCTCTGACGCACCAACAATATTAATTTGATAAAACAAGGTGTCCAAATGCTGGCACAAAGTCAGAGCAAGAAGTTATCACTGTGATGAATGTGCATTCCCTCCTGAGATGCACTTCTGTTTATGCCAAGCAGACATTTTGAAAAACTCATTCAAACCTGTTTACTCTACCTGATTAAGAAAACTCCTTTTTTATTGTGGACCAGGCTGATTAGTGGAGCACTAATGAGAACAAGAGCTGGAGCTTAATTACACATGCTTTACCTACTCCACATTTAGCCATGGCATTAATAATGTTGTCCACCAAATAAAACAAATGATAACTTCCTGTCACTGGAATTTATCAGAGTTCTAATGCTCTTTTTGGAGAGCCTGTATGGGAGAGGGAAACCTCAGAGCACTGACCTTCTGTGTATGGTTTATGTGTGTTTATGTAATGTTCATGTCATAAACGCATGAACAACACGTTTATATATTATTCATGTGCTTACATATTGTTCATGTGGTAAATGGTAACACTACACTGAAAAAAAGGTTCATTGAATTTACTTAACTCAAATGTATACATCGGTTCCACGTTAACGAATTCAGTTACATTGTGTACAATTTGTTTCATTATGATTTGATCATGTATTTTCAAAGCTCTGAATTAAATGAAGCCTTCCACTTTCACCCAAGTCCAGGATCAAACCCAGGTGTCAGTGGCATTGTGAGGCAGCGGCATTTCCTGCTGCTGCACTATCATGTCATGCTCGTGTTGATCAGGTTAATTTAATACTGTAGTTATTTCCTCCCATCAGTGCCAACATCCTCACAAGATTTTATAACGTAATTGGATTATGTTAAAACTATATGAAATGATCGCACTGATGCTACATAATTCAAACTAGTCATTAGAAACTTGTTTAAATGAAATTTAGTATATGCAATGAAAATCACAGCTTGATGAGAAACTTAATATTTTTATATAAACTTCATGTAATATGTTCTCTTAAATCTGACCAACACATATTCTCTTTTTTTCAGTGTAGATTATGCAATGAAGGTCAATTTTATTTGCCGTACTGGGACACAGTATTTTAGTCTACCCTGCTATTTTTTTTCCTTCTTCCTTTATCTCTGTCCCTCTTGCTCTGGAGTGGAGTGTTGTGTTGCCTGGTGTCAGACAGAGGCTTATGAGGTCAAAGGTCATTATGAGACATTAGTAGCAAACAGGTCATTATGGCATTGGCACAAAAGAGTTCAGAGAATCAGGGCTGTTATTTGACTTCAGTATGAGCATGTATTCCCTTGCGCTACTCTACACATGTGCCCAGGTTCCAAGAGCTCAATAGGTATCTCCTGGTATTGTTTCATGCCTTTAATTTCTATAATCCTTTAAGTCAGACCTATTGAACAGGCAGCCTGCAGGCCAAATGTGGCCCTTTATGATGTTTCAAATGATTCACCAGACTTCCAAATTATAATAGATTATTGTAATACATTATAATAGATAAAAATTACTAATAGAAAATATAAATTCAACATATGATATCAATGGTGTATTTGTCGAACAGGATGTTTAATTTGCTGAGTTATTCATATTACAAATAGTAGAAGACAGTGTTATTTCTCTCCTAGAGAAATATGTTCTCTGCAAGAGAACACACTCTCAAGCTGTATTATGCCATGTTACCTTAGAATGTTTTCTAAGCAGAAAGAGGTTTATTTTTTAATTGGGTAGTTGATTTTTTTTGGTAAATGGTCTGCACTTATGTAGGGCTTTTATTCAAAGCGCTTTACACTGTGTCTCATTCACCCATTCACACACACACTCACACATTAATGGTAGCAGAGCTGCCATGCAAGGCGCTAACTTGCCATCGGGAGCAACTTTGGGTTCAGTGTCTTGCCCAAGGACACTTCAGTGTGTGGAGTCATGTGGGCCAGGAAGGGAACCGCCAACCCTATGATTAGTGGACAACCCTCCCTACTACCTGAGCCTTCTGCCCCATTAATGAAAAAATCTTTTGTCTAGTATGAATATATTTAATTTGAAGCTTTATTTTTGCTGTTTTTACATAGATAAGTGAGTAGAGCAATATCACCTGGAAATGATCATGAGTAAATAAAGAGTTAAAAAAAGAGAGAAAACATAGTTTGTGAATGCATGAAGCATATCCTATATATACTGTACACTATTTGCTACTTCATGCACTTAATTAAAAGTAAGGTTAAAGGGACTGGCCCTTTGCCCTTTTTTTGGCTTTAGGTTCACAAAACATTTCGGGACCATGTTGTGTCTCCACAGTAAACAAATGGAAACTTTTGTTTTCTGATGTTTGCACTGAAGGCTGAATGACATTATACACCACCTGTATGGTTTTCAGAGATTGTGAGCTATACAATCCATTTGCATGTTGTGAGAAACAGTTTGTATATGTGTGAAACTCAGGTTCCTCAATCCTGCTGAGATTCATCTATAATGTTATGCTGGAAATCAGAAGCGTAGCAAGATGAAACTTCAGAAAATTGATTATTTCACCCTAATGACGAGTGAAACAAGCAAAAAAAGATACAGCCCACAGCTTCTACCAAACTATTATCTGCTCATTCTCTCCCTCTCGGTTTCTCATTCACTCACTTACTGCTGTTCGCTCTGGCCGCGATGTCTCTCTCCATTTCTTGCTTACTCGCTCTCCTCCTTGCTCTCTAATCAATCCCCTCCTCTGAATCTCATTACTATGTAATCCTGACCTCTCTTAGGAGAAGGGCCTTTGTAATTAGGGGGCTGTGAATTCTCTGGCAGTGTGTCTCAGACACCCACCCCCTCTCTCTATACACGCACACACAAATACACACACGCTCTGCTCTCCTACCCGCTTGGCTGCTAACAGGAGGAATGTGACACAGGGTTGACACAAGAGCTGGGAGGGTCATTGTGGGTCAGGAGGTTAGAAGGTCGCCATCGGGTAGCGACAGGCTGAGAAAGGGGGAGGGTCATTTCTGTCAGCTCTGCTCGCACACTGGGCTTTAATAGGCAGCTCCTCCATGGCACTCAATGAGCCCAAACAATCAGTCTCCAAAGCTCGCTCCGGAGCTGGTGTCAGGTTACGCTTGAGTTTCCACACTGACCCACTCCCTTGTGGCATCGGGGGAGGTTTTGATGCTTGGCGCTATATTCAAATGCAGCAGACACGGAATACAGATGCACTTTGTGTCGGGCAGAATGCTTCTACGACTTTTTTCCTGTAGCTAAGAAAAGGCCTTTCTGTAGCTCCTAATGGCCACTATGAAAGTGACTATAGAATCTGCAGTTGTTGCAGATTTTAGAGTATTACTGCCTTGAAAACATTCGCATACTTTGTAACATGAGAACTGACAATACAATCGTAACATTGTCATGCCTGTAAGATGCCCTGAAATTGAAAACTAAAACTGAGCCTGTCTTCTATCCTGAGACAGATATGACTGTCTTGCAAAAGGAACAGCAACAAAGTTAGAGGGCGAAAGAAGAAGATGAGAAATGTTTTATCTTACGGCTCTGTTCTAGTTTTCTCTGCTATTTTGGTGCATACAGGCCAAAGATAATGTGGCATTGCTGTATGGGATTCCAGGTCTATGAGTTTGAGGGGTGCTGGGGTACCGGGGTTGGGTATCAGGACTAGACGGTTGCATCTATACTGGTGGCTGGTCGATACAGGTTAGTGTCTATCGATCCGGAGCTGCAATTCAGATTGGCCAACAGACTCCCTCAAGACTGTCCTCCCATCCCCACCCCTGCTCTCTTTCTCTCTACTTTCCTCTCTGTCTCATTATCTCTTCCCACCATCTCTCTCTATTTCAGTTACTCTTCTCTTGTTTCCATTCTACTTGTATGCTAGAATCTTTTTCTCTCACAGATTGCGTCTCCACTTTTGCTTTTTGTACCTTTTTCTATGCTCCTTTCAATCCAGCATTGTCTGGGAGAAGGGCTGTGTGTGTATGCATTTATGAATGTGTCTGGGTGTTTTTACATTATTATAAATAATGTATAATATAATAAATATTTTTTTTTTCTTTTGGTCATTTTAACAAGAGAATTGTCGTTAAATTTATGTTTTTCCCCCCGGAAAAGTGATTCACGTTTTACACATTTTACAGAAAGTAAAAAAGTTTCTTGCATGCAGTAGATGGCTTCCCTGCTGAGTTTTTGGGTTGTGTTCCAGCTCTACCTCCCCTCATCCCCCCATCTGTCCTGGCCCTGTATCTCCTGGCGCACTCTGCAGGCAGCCCTCCCTACCCCCTCCACCTTTATGGACCCTCCTGGCAGAGGTTCTTTGTAGCAGGGCTTTGGCTTGGGGGCTGTGGGTACAAAGGACACTGATGCCATCTGACAGCACTGGCCAGAGTAAAGGGCGGGCAGCCAGTGTTAACAGCTGAGCGGAAGGGAGAAGCACAGTACAACTGACAGTGCTTTTTCAGGCCTTGTGTATGTTAGTGAATGTGACGTGCTTGGAATGTTTTAAATGAGGGTGTCTATATGTTTTTATATGTATATACATGTGCTTTCTTTTTGAATGTATGCTCATGAGATCTTAGAGCCAGTTTGTGATGCACTTCAAGTGCCTTTTTTTTGGTCACACAATGGCTACCAAATCCAGGAGGGCAAACTTAGCAAACTGATGCACCACGTAACATCATAGTTGTCAAGGACTAGCTGCCTTTTCTGAATACATGGGCTAACAGACACTTGTGACTGGCTGGGATTGCAGTGACTGACATGAGAGAGAGGAATGTCATCCTTCCCACCAAGAGAGCTGGTCCAATTATGCTTTCTTGGACAGATGGCTATGGCCAGGATTTGAAGCTCACAATTGCTCAGACAGTTGTGCTTCTCAGGAGCACTACAAAATGTCTCTTTATGCCCTTACACATAGTCCACAATCTTCCACTAATAGGCTGCTGAGTGAATATCATAGCACATTCCTGGTGAAGTGTGTGGGGTGTAACAAACTGGCACAGTTTGTCTGTTTTGTCACCTACCAGCAGCAACTAAGACATGGGAGCATGGCATCCACCAACCACATGCCACTGCAGCCTCTGACACTTACCTGCCAATCATTCCAGTGTGAGTGACAGGCTGCCTGACAGCGGCCCCAACCCTCAGAGCAGTGACTAAGACAGGCCTGCGGTGGCTTTGAAGTGGCTGTCTGCTACTAAAGGGGGAAAAACAGTCTCACACACAGCAAAATGAGAGCCCAGCCATGGACCGCACGGCGTGTGTGCAAGCTCAACCCAATTTCAGTTTAATAGGTCTGTTAGATGGCTGCCAGCCATACGCACACTCACTCACTAGCCCTCCCGAAGGCCACTGAATTGTGCTCCTTTGTATGGGAAGAGATGCATTGATATGGTAATAAGAGGAAGGGGGGGTTGTATTAATGTAACACTGGAATCCATAGCCTTAAAACCATTGGTGCTAAAGGCAAAATAGTGAGAAAATAGGCAGAGAGAGAAACAAGAAGAAAAAGAGCAAACAAAATTATGAGTGGGAGTTTCCTTAACTAGTACTTTGCTCAGATATTTCTCAGTCTGCTGTCAGATCCCAGTTTTTCAAGCATGCAGCAGGGAAAGAGGCCCCTGCCTCTCCATTCATCAAAGGCTGAAAAGAGGGTTATTAGAAAGCCACGAAGAGGAAAGGCAAGCCCTGCGCTCTCCTCTGATCTCTCCTTTTCATCCCTTGCTCCCCACTCCTCTTATGAATTCTCTCTGTTGTGATGGACAGGTTGGTGGGAGCAGGGTCAGGCCTGCTGTCTGCAGAGGAAGAGCTGGCTGGGGGCGGGGACAAGCACACAAAGAGGAAGAAGACGTCGAATAACACCTACGACCACGTCGGGGGCACACAGGTGAGTGGCCCACCAGAGTGAATAGATGTGCCAGTCACACTCCTCCTGTCGATGGGAGCAAATGTGAACTGGGGAGGAAAAGGCTATAAAATGTATATTTACATTAATTTTATATAATGGTTTCAAAGGCAGATTTAACTAAATTTAAAGTTTTGACCTTCTCCTGTTCTCTTCTTTTCTCTGTTCTTGATTCTTTCCACAAATGAAGGTTCCCTGTAGGCAGAGAGGCAGACCAAGACTGCTGAGCTCCAAGATGGCCCAGCTTAAGCAGAAAGCTAATACCAAGTGTGGATCTAAACTAGAGAGCATATTTTTTTACAGAGAGAAGTCTGCTTCTGCAGAGCAGACACATAGAAACATGACTGGACATCAGAGTGAAACAGGTATGCTCACAGCTGTCTGCCAGTGGCACTTCCCAACAATCCAATATCACTCATGTTTATGCAGTTGTGAAGTGTTGCATGGGTTTATAATGATTTATTATTATTTTATTGCCATGAGTTTATTTATTTATTTAAGTGAAATAATTCTTCCACCACTCTATTTTCTTATTCAATTAAAGGCTCACTGATTGTTTAGTCTTGGTTTTTGAAGAGTTTTTTTTTTTTTTTTTTGCTCCTATCCAACAGGGAGCACTGACACAACAGTTCATCAGAATCTAGATGGCCAGAGGATAATGATGCGGAGAGGACGCAGGGCAAAGCTCAGCCATGACCATGCCTCCTCTCCCCTGCAGACTCGAACTCAGCAGATGATGCCCAACAAAGCCTTAACCAACAGCAAGCGGGAAGTGACAGGGAAGGACAGCTCTTCCTTGGACAGCGAGTTGTCCGAGCCAGGTGAGTCATGATCTTTCCGCAGAGGGAATGTGATGTGTCCTGCCATTTTGAACATCACTCCTTCGACATCCCTGCTCATCTGTCACACTGTAAAAATATATTAACAACTTCTAGTCTATCCAAAACCTGAGCTACAATGCTAGCTGGCCTTGCACTGCTTTTAGAATGCCACACCCAGAGGAAAAAGGGCAGCAGTTGAAAAAAAGCCCATACAGTTCTCTAATCCATCTGCACTTATAAGAGATAGTGGTCTATAAATGAACAAATTCCAAATGAAGCCACATCAATAATGAATATTAATGTGAGCTAAGCCCATGATTCAACTGAGCCTTCTTGGTAGCGCTCTGTTAATTACCATGAAAGTTATCCTTTTCACATTTCACAGGCATGTGAGAGTGTTGACGAGTGCCCTGTAAGTGACAAGTGTGTCACCACTGTGTTGACACTCTACACTGTTACCACTGTGCCATCTCTGCTCCATGTGAGACACGTTGTCCCCAGTGGGCAACTGCCAATAGATATCTGTGACTGTGGAGCGTGTGTATATGAGCATGCACGCACACGCACACACACATACGCACACACGCACACACACACGCACACACACACACACACACACACACACACACACACACACACACACACACACACACACACACCAGAGAGGACTCAGCTAGTTGCTGGTGGTCAGTAAATGCCTAGCAGCAAACTTATCAGTGACTTGGCCTTACTGACTGCACTTCTTGCAAACATTGACAACTACAGCCACATTTGGCTCCCATGATTTGAACTTTGCTAAGTATCAAACATCATACAGAGAGAACTGTCATTACAGTGCTTTTATACTAATTGCCTCCAATATCCTCTGAGTATTGAAGCCCAGTCAGGATGTCAGTCCATTAAATTGATCCTTTATCCCACAGAAGAGGAAGATGATGGCATCTATGACATCGAAGATGTGCCAGAGGACATCAAAAATCTATCTTCTAAATCTCAGCTGTCGGGAGCTTGTGCGCCCTCCTCCTCCACAGTCAAGCTAGCTATTGGTCAGAATGCCAAAAGCAACAAGCAGAGACAAGGATTTGGTAAGTTTTACATTCTTCCAGGTGAAGTCTGCAATAAATACAAAGACCTGTTCATAACTTTTCTCACTTTCTATCCACTGCACTTTAGGGTCTGTTACTGCCTTGCTTGCTAAGGGGGAAATGAAGCACAGGAAAAGGGCCCCCTGTGGGCCATCATTGCTCAGTGAAGACAGGAATTGCCTACTGGTGGAGAAGAGACGAAATGCGCTCAGGTGGCGAGGACTTTCACAAGAGAACAGCTTACATCGTAATAAGGTTCTCAAATGCGTCCCCAATTCATTGGAAAGGACAGCTAGGAAGGATTCTGTAGTCCTTGGAAAGGTATGTAGAGTGTATTTCTGAAATTTTTATGTAAAATGAAGAGGTTTTTATGTAACCAGTGATTCAATAGAGCATTTTTCACATACTTGTGTCCTGGACTTAGACATGACATAAGTTAACTGCTATGACTCATCTTGGACATGAGCATATGAGACTCAGACTTGAAGATGTGTACAGAATATGCATGCACTAGAAAATGTGTATATTCTATAAAAAATAAGTTTCCCATTGTTACTCAAACTACATTACCTCAAGATAAGAGAATGTTGCGAAAATGTTTTTCATTTTACCAAAGCTTTTGATTATTTTTGCTCCGCTAACAGAAACAATCCCAAAGAAGCCACACTCACTTTTAGTTGGCTAGCTATCTCACATTGATTTGTACAGTCCTGTTAAAGGTGCCTCTGGTGAAATTGGCTTCCTTTCTTCCTTTTCATCTTCATCTGACGAGCTTTCATATTTTAAATAAATAGTTATATTCATTTAAAATGTATTATTTGGCATGTTCACCGATGATGTCGTTAACTCTACTGTAGTAACCATTTCGAAATATTGCTAGAAGTGGAATTTTATGTGGAATTTATACGGCAAACACAGATGAGTGGATTGATACAGTGAAATGTCCCAGTGCGGTTATACTAAATATAATGCAGCTCTTGGAATGCAGCTTGTCCAATCAAATTAGTTGTCTGGAATTAACTATTGTATAAAATATCTTTATACTCAACCATTGTTGATGCGCTTCTCTTTTTGTGATTGTTTCAGAAGAGAAGTTGCTTGCTAGAAACTGTGCCATCACAGATTGAAGACATTCACTGGAACAAAAAGTTGAAAATCAAACAGGTGACACGCTCACTATCACTTGTTTCAGTAGTTTCAATTTCAGAGGTCCGAAGCAACATCATCTAAGCACTACAGAACATTTGTTGTCATCCTGTTACCATGGCAGCCTAGATCTAACTGACTTAGCCTCGTGGTACACATAAAAAAAACTCATTGCACTGAGAGGGATTATGTAATCTTGTATCATTTGAACTATCAGAAGCTCTCATAAATCTCCTCACAATAAAGATAACATGGGTTCTTCCTGCTATTTCACAGGCTGTATCATGCATTGTTTAAATAAAACAGGCACTAGTTTTCAAATGGCTGTCAACCTCAATGCCTATGAAGACAATGTCAAGGTGTTGCAAAAGAATTCTGACTACCCAATCAGAGTGGGTGTGGAGGGGAATTCCTGCCTCAAGCAAGTGAATAAAGAACAAAAACATGAGCCTACAAATGATTTCTGATCAGTGCTTTGCCCTGAAGTCGCAGCAATAAAATATTTTGCAATAGTGAAACTGCTGTCACTATAATATATGGTGGGCTTTTGAGCAATGTTATGAGACACAAACTGTGCACAAGAATAAACCTGTTAGGAGTGCCTATAATGGTGCATTCATTTCTGCATGAGTAAGTCTGTATTTGTGCATGAATACATCTGTCTGTATCAAGAGTCCCGATTCATATAGCACTTTTCAACTGGACAGTGATCTGATTCCAGAACTAGCTGCACCCATGGTTTCTCACCACATTATGGTACCCATTAATGTCCTCTGAGCCTCACACTCTGGTTTGTGACTCTTAGGATGCCAAAAGGCGAGGCATGAGGCAGCTGCTGGAGAGCTTCGCTGCAGAAGAGGGATTCCGCATGGATGATGACAGCAGCTTCTCTGAAGGGGAGGAGGAGCTGGAAGAAGAGGAGCAACACAAGAATACAGTGCCAGGTGAGTAAGCTCACAAGCCCACTTGAACACACTCAAATGTGTGGTCTTTCCTGAGACTTGGGAACCTGATACTGCTATCATGCATCAATGGCCCATACCTGAAAAGACATACAAACACTTTGATTAAAAGAATATATGTAGGATATATTTTCACTCTCAGTTCAAACCACTAATTCACAACTGCAGAATGTATTTTTGCAAGTCTTTCCAACGACAATCTTTGATGCCTCTAACACTTGTCATATCTTTTAAAGGCAGTTTTTGGAGTTGTCGTGGACAACATAACATTCAGTACGTTTACATGGACAATAATAATCCAATATTAACCGATTAAGACAATACTCTGATTAAGAAACTACCATGTAAACAGAAATTTTTAATTACCTTAATCTGATTAAGGTCATACTCGAAGTAAGCACAAATCGCATTAAGACATGTGGAGTATTCCTGTTTTAGTTGCATTATCGACGTGTATTACAGACATGTACACACCTTAATCACATTATTAACATCGTGTGAGAGTTTTCACCGCATTTTGCGACAGGACATGATCACACACGGCAGTGCTCAACTGTTTAACAGCAAAAAAGAGAGCAAGACTGTGTCCGAAACTGCGTATTTACCTACTATAGGCCTATAATAGGCGAAATACATGTATCTCGGCTAATATATAGAAGGTAAGTACGGCTTCAAGCAGTCGTCTATTTGCACGTATAGCATGACGAATAATTAACCGCACTTTAAGCGTTCGTAAAAATTTAAAATAAAAACATCCAAAACTGTATACGGTACCATAACGAAGACCAACTGTACGTTGATACGTGCAATTCTGGAGGAAACGTCGGACGGCGTGGCGTGGGGACGTACTGACGTGTGCTGTTAATCGATCTATATTCTATAACATGTTAAACGGGAACATGAAAGGAGTATTCTAAAAGCGACTCATGTAAACACCTTAATCACAATATTGTCTTACTCAGAATAAGGTCAATAATTACATTACTGCTGTCCATGTAAACGTAGTCATAGTTCTCCTCAACATAGAATTGTTCTCATAAAAAATCATGTTGTTCTCAAGCCAATAATGCTACTGGTTCTTGGTTCTAGGCCAAAAGCATTTTAAAAACTGACTCCATTACGCTGGAAATGTGCAAAATTGTTCAGAATTATGCACTGGCTGCAGAACTTTGTTGGTGGAATAGTGCTCACTGTAAAACTTTTAATGCCAGATTTAGTCGTTGCATTTATTCAGACCCTAAGAGACACTTAATTTATACTCATCCATCTGGCCACCAAACACTTAAACACAGTAAATGGTGTGACTCTCATATGATTCTTCCTCTGTGCTGTGTCCAGCTCTGCCTAACTGTGTGCTTACCAAAGAAGCTCTGCGAGATGGACTGAAAGTGCTGATTTCCAAGGAGGATGAGCTGCTATATGCTGCCTATGTGCACACGCTGGACTTACCTGACATGTAAGGCTCTTATTTGTCTAGGGTCATGTAGACGTGTTGAATCAGCATTGTAAAATCAGTGGATGAAATGTGGACAAATATAAATGTTGAAGAGTAAACAGTGTAATCCTCCATGAAATATGATCATGCTATGAAACACATATTTCACTTAGCCTTACTCTGTCTTTTTTCCTTAATCCTCTGTATCACAGTTACAGCATTGTCATAGAAGGAGAGAGAGGAAACAGGCCAAGGATCTACTCCCTGGAACAGTTGCTTCAGGAAGCGGTAAGTTTTAAAGTGTACTTTTCATGCAAAAACTCGACGCATGTACCAGACCTGATATGATACACACCCTCATTACAGACCAACATACCCGTCCACATATCTGCTAAAGTAGTTTGAAGCTGAACATCTGTTTGTACATGTGTGCGCGAGTGTGTAAATTGTTATGATTGGTATATATGATTGGTTCAAATCTGACTTCAGGCATTTTACATATGTGCATTTTATTACAGTTTTTTTTTTTTTTTTATCTCATTGCACACTAATTCCTCAACAGAGAAAAATTCAAACATCTGGTTGGAATAGAGCTGGAGATACAGTATGTTGGGAGGTGTGTGTGTGTGTGTGTGTGTGTGTGTGTGTGTGTTCTTACATACAGGATCCAGGTTTTTTTTTCAGGAAGAGCCCAGTTCATGGCTTTGCACTGCACTCAGTGTGTTGCTCCAGGTTACAGATGTAATTCAGACCAGCAGTTCAGTATGTCACTCCATATAGTGTTACAGGTGCATAATGTAGATGAGTGTTCCTGGTTAGTTCTGCTCTACCTCCCCCCTCGGGGTCACTTAAATGTGGACTTGTTTTACTATTTTTATTGTTTATTTATCTATTTATATGTATGAACATATTTAGGGCTGAATGGTGGGTTATACTTACATGCATAGTTGATCTGTGCCAGTGGGAAGAGGGGAGCTGATTATGCACTAAAAACCAACAGTGCTTTCTTGGCACACATTCATTTGAATACATTAGATGCATGGTTCCTTTCATTCATCCTGCTCTGTCTCTGTTTTGCAATGGGGAAAAAAAAGTCTGACTTACTGCCTGAGCAAGCTTTTGACATGAGGGACAGCCTATTGTGAACCCAGCCCCCAGTCTCTCTCCGTGACACAGACAGAATCAGATTGTGGATTGCAATTCTCAAATGTAAAATATCAAATGCACAAAATATCTCAAGATATCTTCATGACACAGTCCACAAACCACTACACTACATTATTATTATTTTATTTATTTATTTAAAAAAAAAAAAAAACAGAAACAAAGAACAACTGCCTAGGTGAAAATTGTCGTTTTTTTTCTTTCTGTATATTGTGTGTCTGTGATTTTTCTGGAGCCACAGAGCTCACATGCTGAATGCTGTATTTTCATGGAGAATGCTTTGATGAAATTTTTGAGAGTGCTCTTCCCCTGCAGCTTGCCCTACCTGCGAGCTTGCCATTGTTCTCATCAGCAACCTGATCAGTCTGGTTTGTGTCTGTGTGTGTGTGTTCATCTGTGTGTGTGTTTATGTGTGTGTGTGTGCGCGTACGTGTGTGTGTGTGTGTGTGTGTGTGTGTGTGTGTGTGTGTGTGTGTGTGTGTGTGCGTACACACGTACGTGCGTATGTATCTGTGGTAGTGTGTCAACATTATTGCCAGTAGAAAGAAGAATGACTGCTGCTAGATTCACACATACACACACACACACACAAACGCACGCACACACACACAATTTTGTCCTTAAAGTGACTCCTTGCTGACCTTCTACTGTATTATATAGAGTCAAACCAACACCTTATAATAGACAGCGCTATGTAGTTAATGCTATTATTATAGATAGACATGTATACAACTATATTAATATGGCCATTAGCTATGTATACTGTAGCTAGCTAGCAAGCTTATAGTTGTTACAACAATTGCACATTGTTCAGCGTATTCAGTATCCTTTTATATTCACATGCTGGTTTTCAGCTTATCATCCATTTGCAGGCTTTGGGAATAACAGAATACACGTTATGTAATCAGGATACAAAAACTGGTAACCGTAATCTGTTACAGTTATGTCAAAAAACAAAGTAATCAGATTACAGGTACATTTTGTAATAAATAAGTAAATAAATAAATAAGTAAATTTTGGGACTTCTACAAGGATTACAATTGCTTTCATTTAAAAGCAAAGAAATTAATCTTTTGACATAACACAATATAGACAGCTGCTTGATTATAGTTCTGGTTCTCTCTTGCCAGTCGTAACTCACATGAGCAACCTCCTGGTGTCTGCACAAAATTTTTTGCACAAAGTTAATTTGGTAGAAATTAACAAAAGTTGCTCTCTGAAATGCTTTTGTTAGGGCGACCATATGTCATCTTTTTCCTGGGCATGTGCTCTTTTTCAAACTTAAAAAAAGCGTCTGCCGGGATTTCTAAATTTGAGAAAATGTCCGAGATTCAGCTTTAGTTTCATTACGATGTGCTTAAGGTCTAATACTGCATCGTGTGTGCACATATTTGCATTGGCTTGCAGCAACTATGGGCCAAATTCCTGCCTCTTAACCATTAGCCTACTCTCAGCGAACGCATGAAGGCAAAGTGCTGTTATGTATGGCTTCAAACAGTTGACAATAGCAGCAAATGACAGCTGTCCTGAGTCGAAACAATGCCCATGGCCATATATGGTTATTTTTAATTTCATGTTATGACATTGCTTTGTATTACATGGCCATTCAAATGTGTAAATGATGGTAGACGATACACTCATAGCATCTGATATTGTATTTTATTCCATGGACATTCAAAAGAATGTAGGGGGGAAAAAAGTAAAACGTGGGCAAAGTGAAACCAATTTTATTTATAGATATTTATGTGATGCTAATAGGTGTGATGTTACCCACATCAGGGACAGTGATCTTTTTATTTAAAACAAATCCAAACATTGAACATGTTTTAAGCTCTAAAATAAGTTCTAAATAAAATTATTTTAGATCATATTTCATTTGACACTACTGATGACATTTTTTTTTTTTTTAAAGTAATTTATAACTGTAACAGAATATATTTTTAAAGTAACCTTCCCAACCCTATCCATTTGCTCTTCCAACACCACTACCTGCAAATCTGGCCCAGAACTAAATCCTCTGCCTGCCTGCTCTATCAGTGGCCCCTCACCACAGCAACCACATTTGTGCCAAGCCTGTGAGAGCTCCTAGTGCCAGGACAGGCTGTGTAGTAGGAGGGAAGCTGGCAATTTCACAGTAAAGTCATCGATTTGGGTTCCTTTATTTAATTGTTCTCAAGCATGCGCCTAGTCACTGATGCTGATTTTCTGTCTTTTTTTTATATCAAATTTGGACTGAAGAAAGTGTCCTATGGAGCAAAACCACAAAGCAAGGGCAGGTTCAGAGGGCTGTGTTGCAGCGTGTGTGCGTGAATCTTTTTTGGTTTTGGTTTTTTATGCAACGGCTTAAACTAAAATGTTTTTTTAGGTGCATCCATACCCCAATTTTACTGAAAGCAACTATTGTTTCTATTCCCGACAGCTTCTATATCAGTTATATCAGTTATATATTATTTTTATTATTATTAGTGTTGTCTGAAATACACATTTTATTTATGTTTGTCAGGTTTTGGATGTGCAACTGGAGACAGTGGATGCACTTACTGATGGAACAAGAGTGTGTGCATACTGGAGTGAGCGCTCAAGGTGTCTGTATCCTGGATATGTCCGCAGAGGTCAGACAAGAACTCTATCCATACTTCTTAACAAACATTTCAGTTTACTTTTACGAGAGCTGATTCTCTTCACTTACTGAAAGTTTAAAATGAATAATGTGATGCACAGGCGGTCCTGGAGACGAACAGAAAGAAGGCTCTCTCATGGTGGAGTTTGATGATGGAGATCGTGGCTGGATTTCCCTCCCCAACATTCGACTTCTTCCACTTGGCTACCAAATATATTGTAAGTGTGCAGTATGTCCTGAGTTTAAGGACAGATTAATAGGAAAGTCATTGTGCAAATGAAAAGACACACATCTGGATGAAAATATCTAACTGTAACTAATGTTATATGATCTGTGATCTTCAGGTGCAGAGCCTTCCCCAGCTCTCCTGGCTTCTCCAACCCGCCGCAGACGGAAAAGCTCCACTCAGAAGAAGAGCTCTCAGCAGATTGATGTTTCTTCTGAATGGCATGGCAACACAGAACCAGGGAAAACAATCAAGGCCAAGCCAGGTAACTGACCACAACTGTAGTGTACATTATTAAAAACAGTGAAGTTCTATATACAAGTGGATCTGAAAAAAATTTTAATATCATTGAAAAGTTAATTTTGAATTAAATGTAATTTAACTTAACAAATGGAACTTTCATATTCTAGATTCATTACACATAAAGTGAAATAGTTTTTGTTTGTTTGTTTTTATTTTGATGAATATGGATTATAGCTCATGGAAATCAAAAATCCAGTATCTCAAAATATTTCAGAATAAAGAATTTATAATACAGAAATGTCGACCTGAGAAGAGCTCTAATCAGCTAATTAATTAACTCAAAACACCTGCAAAGGTTTCCTGAGCCTTTAATCTCTCAGTCTGGTTCAGTACACAACCACAATCATGGGGAAGGTGAAAGTAAATTCTGCATTTCATTTGGAAATCAAGGTCCCAGAGTCTGGAGGAAGAGAGGAGAGGCACAGAATCCAAGTTGCTTGAAGTCCAGTATGACGTTTCCACAGTCAGTGATGATTTGGGGGGCCATGTCGCCTGCTGGTGTTGGGCCACTGTGTTTTCTCAAGTCGAGAGTAAATGTAGCGTCTACCAGGAGATTTTAGAGCATGTCATGCTTTCATCTGCTGGCGAGCTTTATGGAGATGCTGATTTCCTTTTCCAGCAGGACTCGGCATCTGCCCACAGTGCCAAAACTACTAGTAACTGGTTTGCTGATCATGGTATTACTGAGCTTGATTGACCAGCCATCTCACCTGACCTGAACCCCATAGAGAATCTATGAGAGACAACAGACCCAACAATACAGACGAGCTGAAGGCCGCTATCAAAGCAACCTGGGCTTCCATAACACCTCAGCAGCGCCACAGGCTGATTGCCTCCATGCCACGCCGCATTGATTCAGTAATTCGTGCAAAAGGATTAAAGCCCCGACCAAGTATCGAGTGCATAAATTATCATACTTCTCAGAAGGTCGACATTTCTGTATTATAAATTCTTTATTCTAATATTTTGAGATACTGGATTTTTGCGCTGTAAGCTGAGCTGTAAGCGACAATCATCAAAATTAAAACAAAAAAAAGGCTTGAAATATTTCACTTTATATGTAATGAATATAGAATATCTGAATGTTCCACTTTTTTAATTAAATTACACAGAAAATTTACTTTTCCACTATATTTTAATTTTTGGAGATGCAACTATATGCCTGAGGTTGATGCAGTTCTGTGTAGTATTTTTTGTACAAATTGCTTCCCCAGTGCAATGTAGAAAAAGGAAAATTTACTAAATTGTAATTTATCTCCAAAAAAATTGTAGTCAAAAATAGTGTAAAAAATTTGGGTGGGTGTGTTTTGCAACAAGACACCTGTATAAGAGAATTTGTTCACAGGCCTCTCAGTCTACAGACCAGGATATGAAATTTGGAATTTGGTGTTTTAACAGAAATGCCAGAAAAGGGGGAAAGATTAATCAAGCAATCTAGCAGCAGTACAATATCCATCAGGAATATTTCAGGAGTACATCAGTGGTTTATGGTTGTTGATGTTTAGTAGATAATCAATGCACACTGTTGACTATTGGCCTGAGCATTTTTTGTTTCACTTTATATGGATGGTCCAGTTTATAGCTATTGATGTTACATAGATAAAATAATTAATTTGATTAATAAACTATTAATCTGTCCCTTTTTATTTCACTTTATTTGATAGCTATAAATAAATCATCACTATACCACAGTGTGGATGAATGCTTGAATTTGATTGGTCAGAAGGCTAATAATAAACTGATTTTTTTTTTTAATGTGTTGTTTATCAAAGTAATATATGTAAATGTAGATGTGTTGGTGTTTGCTGTTAGGAGACCTGAATTTAACATTTATAGAAAGAGTAACATTTTGTAACAGTCAAAGTGCTTTGCAAAGTTTCCCAGCAAAGGAAAATGCTCACCCTTTCAAAGTTTATGCTTTCTGGTTATTTTGTAAAATTACAAGCTGGATTTTTTGAGAAAGAGAGAACCATTAAAATGCATGACATCCAATACATTAATACAACCCAGTTCTGAAAAAGTTGGGACAATATAGAAAATGCTAATAAAAACAAAGAGGAGTGATTTGTAAATGTACTTTGACTTGTATTAAAACAAAGAACATATAAAGACAAAGTATTTGATGTTTTATCTAATCAACTGCATAGTTTTTTGAAGGCAAACGTTTATTTTGAAATTGATGCATGCAACACGTTCCAAAAAAGTTTGGACAGGGGTAGTTTAGGACTAATAGCGATGTGACAAGTTGAAATAAGAAGGTGATGTGAAACAGGTGAGGCAGTCGTCTAATCATAGTAGACTGCCTCACCTATATAAGGAGGTATATAAGGAGGCTCCAAAAAAGGCCTAGTCCTTCAAGAGCAAGGATAGGTAGAGGTTCACCAATCTGCCAACAGATGCGTCAGCGAATAATCAAACACTTTGAGAACAACATTCCCCAAATACAAATCTGTAGGATTTTGGACATTTCACCTTCTACAGTGCACAATATAATTCAAAGATTCAAGGAATCTGATCAAATCTCTGTGCATAAAGGGCAAGGTGGAAAACCACTTCTGAATGCGCGTAATCTCTGATCCCTCAGACTTCTGTCTTAAAAACCGTCACGAGTCTGTAATGGATAACCTGACATGGGCTCGGGAATACTTTGGTAAAGTTTTGTCAGTCAACACCATTCGCTGTTTACTATGCAAAGCAGAAGCCATATGTCAACACTGTTCAGAAACGCTGCTGACTTCTCTGGGCTTGGTCTCATCCGAGATGGACAGTAGCACAGTGGAGTTGTGTTTTGTGGTCCGATGAGTGAACATTTCAAATAGTTTTTGGACAAAACAGCCGTTGTGTTCTCCGGGCCAAAGAGGAAAAGGATCATCCAAGCTGTTATCAGCGTCAGGTCCAAAAGCCAGCATCTGTCTTGGTATGGGAATGTGTCAGTGCCCATAGCATGGGTAACTTACACATCTGTGAGGGCATCATTAATGCAGAATGATATGTACACATTTTGGAGCGACATATGCTGCCATCCAGAGCAGAACAACGCCAAACCACATTCTGATTACAAGCGCATGGTTGCGTAAGCAGAGAGTGCGGGTGCTAGCATGGCCTGCCTGCAGTCCTGACCTGTCTCCGATTGAGTATGTGTGGTACATTATGAAGTGCAAAATAATGCAACGAAGGCCCTGTACATTGCGCAGCTGAAGAAATGCATAATGGATAAATTGGGGAAAATTCCACTTGCTAAACTTAACCAACTGGTGTCTTCAGCGACCAAACACTTAATAAGTGTTATTAAAAGAAAGGGTGATATTACACAGTGGTGAACAGTAGACTGTCCCAACCTTTTTGGAGTGTGTTGCAGTCATCAGATTTGAAATGAGTGTATATTTTCAAAAATAAAACTCAAACTTCAAACTTAAACCTTACTTAAACTTCATTGTCTTTTTTATTTTGTGTTAAACCTTTGTATTTGACTAACTAAATGTTGTAATTTTATTGCTTAGTAGTATTCCATTTGATTATCATTCTGTATGCATAGAGATATCTTTTTTTACATTTATTTTCTGTCATGGTTTACAAAAACTTAATCACTAGATGTTTAGTTAACAAAAGAAATGGGCTTATACTAACATAGCAAGTAGCTCTGTGTGAAATGGATGGAGGAGCCTGAGGGCTTGGTTCTGGCAGAAAGTTTACAGAAATGCCTTAGGACAAACTGAAGGCTGAAATTTGTCAACGATCTGTACTCAGCAGATCTTATCTGCACACGCATGACAATAGAACAGATCAGGTTTACTTCCATTTGAAGTTCTCAGACATATTAATTTCACACTGTTGTGTTGAAAAAAAAACCCATCTGTTTGTCAAAAGAATTTAACAAATGCAAATAGGTCAAAGCATGCTTAATTAATTTAAGTTTTAATGTCTTTGTTATTGTTTTTTTAATTTTCTTTTATCTTTACAGGGAGACCCAAATCAGTCAGTTTATCAACAAGAAGTGGTGTGTCTGAGAATGTAACTGGGAGTGCTCCCTCTCTTCTTACCTGGCCGTCTGTCACCATGTCTAGAAAGAGACCATCTCTGGATTTGTTCCAGTTCAATGGCCTGTCTAGGAAAACTCCAAAAGAGAAGGAGACAGACACCTTCCCCTTGCTTGGCTCCACTATGGGTACACCAGCTAAGGGTATCTTTAGCACTTCCTTCGAGGTAGATTCTTTTAGTAGCATTGCTAATGGTTTTACAACCTTTGGTAATCAACAACTACCATCTGGGTTACAACTTGGTCAGAAGAGCACCTCAAATGTTCGGGGGAGAAAGACAGGAGACAGGAAAGAGTACCTCATCAAATTGGACCACGAAGGAGTAACCTCTCCAAAGACAAAAAATGGAAAAGCACTCATGCTTCTTGGAAATGGGGAGTTTGAATCTAGAGGAGGGAGAATGATGAAGGGCTCTGGGACCAAAAACATAGATGATCAGACCTCTCATGTAAACTGCTCCCAGTCAATGTTGCTGATGAAGGATGCCAAGAGAAGTAGTAGTCACCTCCTCAAGGGTTCATCTGACATGCAAAAACATTCTCAGGGTCTAGGGCTTGGTGAATATCCAGATTATGTGTTGAACTGCCACAGCGATTGTCTCAGCTCCTACTCAGAAATGGATGAAGATGAAGAAGATGAAGAAGATGCTAGAAGGGCGGTGATGCGTAACCCTAGGCGCTTTCTGTCTCATCTGTCCATCTCCTCCTCTTCCTCAGGTTCCTCAAGCTCATCAAGTTCAGGCTCACTTTCCAGTTCTAGTGCCTGCTCCTCTGACAATGACTCCTCCTACAGCTCAGATGAAGAGGAAGCATCTCAACTTCTCCTGCAGGGCTGCCTGTCCTCCCATCATGCAGTGCTTCAACAACAGCAGCAGCAACATCCTGAGCCAACAACTGCCCCACCACAACACTCCTTTATTGCCAAAGCCATGGGTGTGACCAGCCCAAAGGCTCTGGTTAGCAATGGTACAGGCAAGCATCAAAGGAGAAAGGAGATTCCCAGTAACTCCATGTCTACAGCACAAACCAAATCTTCCAAGGACTGTCCCAAAAAGCAAAAGACAGACAGACCACCCAACTCGTCTGCATTTGTGCCAGCACGTCAGCTGTGGCGGTGGTCTGGAAACCCCACTCAGGTAAGTCTCATATAACAATTTCTCCAGTGTAATGGAGTGTGGACAATTTTCAGACTTCAAACATTTCCTCATGCATCTAATGTAAAGTTGTCTGTTGTCTTCAGAGGCGAGGTCTAAAAGGAAAGGCACGGAAACTCTTCTACAAGGCCGTGGTCCGAGGTAAAGACATAATCAGAGTGGGCGACTGTGCAGTATTTCTATCTTCTGGCCGTCCTCACCTTCCTTATATCGGCCGCATCGAGAGCCTGTGGGAATCTTGGGCCAGCAATATGGTCGTGAAGGTGAAATGGTTTTACCATCCTGAAGAGACTAAACTGGGCAAAAGGCACCGAGATGGCAAGGTACTCTCTAAAACCCTTACATGAGAGTTAATAACCAAGTATATTTAATTCTCTCACAATTGTACTAGTCAATAGATAACAGTTTAACTGTACTTTCTCTACTTTCTCAGCATGCCCTTTATCAGTCTTGCCATGAGGATGAAAATGATGTACAGACCATCTCCCATAAGTGTCAAGTGGTTAGCCGAGCTGAATATGAGCACCTCAGCCGCCTAAGGAAGCCCAACAGCAACAGCCAGGACCTCTACTACCTGGCTGGAACATATGACCCCACTAGTGGCCAGCTGGTCACAGCTGAAGGAGTATCAATAATCTGCTAGCGTTTTGTCATATGGATGTACTACTGAAGAAATTTTTCCTTCGTGATGGAGGATACCTAAAGGGCTTACAATCGGCTGACAAAGGCTGAAAATGATTTTTACTGTGTTCAGAATGGTCTCAGATCAAAGCCCCATAATTGTACACTAAACTAGCACTCCATGGAATAAAGAAGAGGAGAAGAGCTCTTTACTGGTCTACTTTGTAGCTGCGCCTCACCCGTCGTTAGTGGGTGAAAACTGGGGCTGACACATTCACAAACTTAACAGCCAAGGAAAGATGTTTTCATTCTCAGTGAAAATGATGAGGCACTGGACATATTCTAAGCAAGATTCTATTAATTTATGGTAACCGTGTTGAGGTAAATATTTCAGTTTTACTTTTCTGGAAGCCCTGAACAGAGCTGGGTTCACTTTAGACTGATCATCCTTATCAGATCAACTTCATCAGAAATTTTTTAAAATTGTTTTTATCTCAGTTGGACCAAAACTATTGCATGGTGTGTGTGTGTGTGTGTGTGTGTGTGTGTCTGTGTGTGTGTATGTGTACAGAGTATGGCCACAAACACACAAACAGAAGGAACTGGGTGTCACGCTGTAGACTAAAAACTCTTGGCATGGCATTACAAGTGCCACTGTCTAAGGTGTACAACACATTCTAATGACGCCTTCTGGGCATCCAGGGATTTTCCAGGAATCATTTTAATGCCCATTCAACTGAAAATAATTTTAAGTTAAATCTATGAATGAATTTTTCTTTTAAACAAAAAAAGGGTTGTTTTGTGTTTTTTTTTTGTTTGTTTGTTTTTTTCAATCAAGCCATACACTTCAGTACCTCTTACTTACTGTACCTTTTATTCAGGTGTATAGTTGTACAATTATTTTATTTTATGTGTGTAAATATATAAATATATATAAAAGGTATTACTGTAAATATAATATAAAGGAAGAGAGAACTATATTCCTCTTTATTGCGCTTGATTGTGTTATTTTTTTAATGAGATAACTGTTAGGTTTGATTGGGATTTTTTTTGTTTTCGCTTTGGAGGGATGTGTGATCCACAAGTCACCACCTCAGCACTGTACATGACTTCTTTGAAATAGGTCATGATAAGTTAGTATATACAGTATACTGCATAAGTGTGGCAGAACAGTCCACAAGGTGACTAATGCAGACTGGGCCATTTGTGTCCACATAATTGTTATCTTTTCCATATTTTTTTTTTCTTTTTCATTTAGAGCCTCTTCACAGAATTCATTTGTGTATTGCATTGCCCTCTGAGTGGGTTATGAGTAGAACAAATGCAACAAAAGCCTTTGTGGCACTTTTGCACTTCAGACATGCAAGGTAATGTGTTGCCAATGCATCCATGTTTTGCCAGATCCAAACAGTGTGTCGGTAAAAAGTTATTGTACTAGTAGATAGATAGCTAATGTAACAAATCTGGCCTCCCAAGCAGAAACCAAAGCACCTCTAAGGTTATTTTACAGATTGCAATAAATGAATGAAGTCTGTGTAAATAGATTATAAGGTATGGGAGCCCTGCAATTTCATTGGCTGGTGAACTTTAGATAAATTGACAATGTTCATACTCTATGGTGCAGTTACTGTTTTGTTTGCTTTAATATGACAGAAACAGCTTTTTGTTCTGCATTGTTTTAGTAATGTTGCTGGCAAGATTTTAGTGTTGGTAACAACATTGCTGTGAGGTGGATGATGCAGCACACCAGTGGGCACTTCAGGCACTCGAAGGCTTCTGAAGGCCATGTGTCACATGTTCATGAAGGACAATCAGAACCCGTTTGAGGGGGTGGTTTAAAATTGATCAAATCTCAATGTTGCCTCTCGTCACTTTTTATTCCTGCTTTGCCAAAAATTGCATTTTCATTTCTTTTCTCCATTGTCTATGTCATATATTTTTGCCTGATATGCAAGCCTGTAAAGACTGTTCATTGTAGATTTGAGGAAAGGACAGAAATGCCTTCCAGTCCTTAAGACTAATTTTTAACAACTTTGTTGCTGTTACACTGCAGAAGCAAAAGCTTTAAAAATCATATGTGAAAATCCATGTAATGTCACTTTTTGGGTCTATAAAAAGAAAACAAGTTATTTTCATAACTAAACACTGGATTCATTGCAGAATACCATGACACTGGCATCAGCAGTGTGGCAGAAAGTTGTTGAAGCCTCAGAAAAAAGGGGAATCATTGTACAACCTGACAATGAGACCCACTGAGAATTATTATTATTATTATTATTATTATTATTATTATTATTATTATTATTATTATTTTATTTTATTTTATTTTTGGGGGGGTTGATGTACTTTTTGACATTGTGGGGAATATAACATTGTGGGGATATTTGCATTCTTTAGGCAAGTTATTTATCTTAATTTTAATGCATTTGTGTTGCCTTTAATTAAAAAAAGATGTCAAAATTAATACATTGGTATGTTTTGTTTTAATTTGTTGTACTGAGTTGTTCATCCTCCATTGTTCCTATGTATCCCTAACAAAAGGAAGTGTAAGCATGTATTCAAAAGGCACTGTTAAGCAGTAATACATGTAGATCATGCTTCTTAAATGTCACAGAGTATTGTTAAAACTTGTGCTGTTATATATGAGCTCAGCAGTTTCTATAGGGCTGTAAGCAGCTGGTTAGTTAAGGTCATAATGACAGTCAGGTCATTTTCAGCTCCCATTCTCCTGTCTGCTTGTGTAAGTGCATGAATCCATGCATATGTCTGTTTGAGAGACAGAACGGACATGGATGCAACAATAAAATAAGAAACAGAATGTGCTGCAGCTAGAAAAAGCAGCACATAAGAGTTTGCCTGCAGGCACTGCAGGTGGCATAAATGTTTGAATTTTTGAACGGAATAGACCCATTAAGGAAGTAATGTAATCATATCATGTTCTTCCACCCACTGCAGGAGCACATGGGAATGGGGACTATATGTGTGGAGGAAAGTTGATATACTCCCCACTGAGATGGCGGTGCACCAACAATGTGAAAGGATTCAAACATTTAGTTAAATACATCCCGTGTGAGATTTACAATCATTATTATTTCCCTTTTGGAAAATGGGAATTGAAAAAAAAAATCACAATAGCCATATTTTTGCATCTTTTTTTTCTTTTTTTTCTTCTTCTAATTTTACATCATTGAATGTTATATTTTATATATTATGGCAGTTAAAAGAACACTTTAAAACTTTAGTACTGCACAAACACAAACATAAAACCGACATAAAACACACAGAATAAAGGCTTTTTTATGAATGCTAAGGAAATAAGTAAATGCATCATGCAATCCTAGTGAAGATGAAGAGGTGATAGCTAAGCATTTCCCACAACCCACATGTCTGACTATAGGGTGGATAAATATAAAATGAAGGTCCACCCCAACTCCTTATGTCCTTATCTGCATGTCACAATTTGCATATCTAGAGTGACAGAAATAATCTCTCTCCCATAGTGAGTGAGATAACCCAGATGAAAAGTGTGGACCAGTGATACTATACTGTGCCATAGACAGATCCAGCATTTCCACAAGCAGTGGAACAGAAAACCGTACTGAAAACCCCAAGATAATGGTAAGTGGTAAATGGTCTGACTTATATGGCACTTTTTTTTAACCTTAGTGGTTCTACAAAGCACTTTACACTGGTTCTCATTCACCCATTCACACACACACACACACTCACACACCAACTGCCATGCAAGGCGCTAGCTTGCCATCGGGAGCAACTTGGGGTTCAGTGTCCTGCCCAATTACACTTTGAATGTTATATTGTGCATGTGGAGCCAAGTGCACCGGGAATCGAACCTCCAACCCTACAATTAGTGGACAACCTGCTCTACCACCTGAGCCACAGCCTAATCAGCTCACATTAATTCTATAAGGGTCTGGAAGACTGAAGGTGTGAATGTATACATGGGAGGGAGACAGATTCTCAACTGTGTGTGAGCATGTATGCTCGCCTCAAAGAAAACTGAATTTTAAGGGCAGATTTACTACGTCAGGGTAAAGAATATTTACAGACATTCAGTGAGCCCTCAGGCCCTGTAGATGGGAGTGGGATCATCCTAGATGAGCCCACTGTCATCAGGATAGAAATGGTTCATTATAGGATAAAGATGATCATTCAGAAGACCTTTATATTGATTTGCAATGACCCTTCCCACTAAGCGGACAAGTGAACTCAAACCAAACCAGCAAAATGTCCTCTACAGTGCAAAACAGTCACAGAGATTTCCTTTAATTTGTCACCTCTCTGTAAGTCGCTGTTTACCATTAAACCTTTTCAACTTAATAACCTTAATCTTAATCTGTGTCTTCAAAATATATCCCAAATATATATAGAACCCTAAATATATATAGAATGTAGGTGGCATACCTACATGTGGCAGTTATGATGCAGTCATTCATTACTGCATAATATTTTATAAAGAAATTTTGAAGGATTAGTGAAAGTTGTACATCAAAACATAGCAATTTTATGTAGCATGGAAGAGCAAAGAGGGCTCAATTATTATTATAAGGGTAGACAGAATTGTTCTATGTGTACGTTTTTTTTTTCCTTCAGAGATTATTAGTTTGCCTTGTTATTAAAAGCACATTCAATCTTTTAGATTTCTTTTATGAAATGCAAAGCTACCATCTTAGCTTTTGCGATGTGTAATTACCATATCTGCTTTATATAGCTGATGTTTTTCAACTGTAATGTAATACATAGTAACAACATGACATAATTATTAAGCACATACGAATGTCGGGCAGGTGAATTGGAAGTGATAATCAATACCTCCTAAACCTCCATGTGGCTCATTCCAGAAGCTCATTTATCAGCTAAACTGAATGGCTTAATAGATATATAAAAGCTTCATGATGATGATTTTTACAACACCAATCTTGAAAATCTACTCATAGTGACAATTAATTTTCTCCCTTCTCTTCCTTAGTCATGCTACATAAAAAAATGACATTTCACAAGTTTTGACATAAGCCTTTCATAAATCTTCCATTATTGATTTATAAATTATATAAATGTGTTTAAACACCCAATATAGGTACACTTGATATATAGTGTTAAATAATTTCTCAAATAATTTTCAGGATAATGGAATTGCCATTGCTAATTGTTGTTGTTTTTTTCCTTTGATAGTATCTAAATCAATATGAAAATACTTTTCAATAGTATTATTAAATGTATATAAACACAAAAGTGATATATCCAGTTAATAGTGAATACATTTCAGTAATGCTGTGGATGTTTTATTGCTTGAAACATATACCTCACTGACTTATAAACAAGTATATATAATGCCTTGCCTTGACCCTAATAGGGAAATTTTCTGTTAATACAGTACGATACAAAATCAAGAATAAATTATAATATAGTCTGAGTGGATTTCATTCTGTAGGAGGAATGTTCAGGAATTAAAAGCCTCTAAAAGCTCCAGTAAATTAATATGATGGTACAAATTTGCTTAATGTGCTGAGGTGAATTGTAATTCATATAACATACATTGCTCTTATGTTTACGTCTTTCTCACAATTTAAATCCTTTTGGAACAGCCTTTGATACATTATATAGCTTTAGGTATTTGATATGAAATACTGAATATTGCATGTACTAATGATATAGGTGTATGTTTATGAGCATGGGTGTATGTATGTGTGAGATTCCATGTAACCCTATTGCTCTCTCTCTCTCTCTCTCTCTCTCTCTCTCTCTCTCTCTGTCCATGTATTGTACTTGAGAACCAGGCATGTCACTTGCACAGTGTGCTGTTGTGAGCTAAGGCGAATAACATAAGCTCATAAATGACGTGCCCTCTGCGTGACCCTGTCTGGCCTGCATGGTGAGCGGCTGTCTCAGGGCCAAGGGAGTGGCTGAGGGAGATGCGCAAGTAGGGGGTGGGGTGCTGAATGAGGGGCTGCTGTTGCGTTAAGAAAGGCGTGCATACTGCTCTGATGGTATTGGTTTAAAGGGCTGAGAGCCCATCCATCATATGCTTATAAGCAGCCGACAGATCCCCAGCTTGCCTGTGTGCTGTGTGTGAGTGAGTGTGTGAGTGAATGTGTCTGTAAGGCCAGGGAACCCAGAAGAAGCAAGTGTGGGAGGGGCAAAAGAGGACATTTGAATCTTAAGTAGTACAATAAGCTATATATATATATATATATATATATATATATATATATATATATATATATATATATATATATATATATATATATATATATATATATATATATATATATATATGAGTGCCTGTATTTATGTAGGCCATTGCATGTTGACACAAAGACAAAACATAAAGATGGCTTTGGACCTCATTTCATATGAACAGTTATGCTGTGATGGCTAGGAATACAATTCCTATGATAGCTTTAGGACTGCAATTGCCACAAACAATTTTGTACTCAAGTCTCCGTCAGTGAACAAGGGATAAGTTCAACAATGAATTTTCATTGTTACACAATTGCACTATTTGACCATATAGTAGGGATAAATTCATACATTTAATATCTATATCCTGAATTTATATATATATATATATATATATATATATATATATATATATATATATATATATATATATATGTAAAGCTGCTTTGGGACAATATCTGCTGTTAAAAGTGCTATACAAATAAAACTGAATTAAATTGAACATGTAACAAGTTAGACAAAGTGTTGAGAAAATGGAGGGATATAGCGAGTACACAGGGGGACAAAGACTGCTTTCTTTTTCTTGTGTATCAGTATAGACCTGCATTTCATCCCAGGGTCCTCAGCAACCCTTTTAGAGGAAAAGGCCCTCAGGTGGGCCGTAATGGCCTATTCCACGTCTGCACATTTCAAACAGCATTGCTTAATTTCAGCACTGCTCAAGTGTAACCATTCGAACAATGGCACAAATATGTTATTAATGTTCCACAGCCCTGCCCCTGTCCCCCTTCCTTTATTCCCCTCTCTTCCTTCCTCTCTCCCACTCTCTCCACATGGCTCTGGCCTTAATGATAACCAGAAGAAATTCTTCATTATCTGAAGAAATACAGATAATGATAAAACAGGAAAAAGATTCCATGCTGAGAAAATAAATTAGATTTATAGCTGCAATTATGCTGCAAGCTCCCTATAATCAGAACATTTGAAAATTGAAAATGTTCAAGGATTATGAAATTGAACACAATCATACGTAATGCACACAGACATATAAACATTTGAATAGCTCCAATGAATCTTTGATTTGAAACAAGATTTAAAAAAAAAAAAAAAAGTTTTTTACTTTCCAATACAATCTCAAAGAGGATTTTCCATCTGTCATTGAAAGGGTTATTTGGGATGGAAAAGGTTATTTCTCTTAAATAAATATAAGGTATTACATTTTGATCTATACAGGTTTTTATATATGTTTCTGTTTTCTTTTGTTTTGCATGTGACCTTTATAAATGATCACATCTCAGACTTTTGTGTTTAATCTTACTGATTGTGTGATGTAAAATGAGCTGGTCTCTCTTCCTAACCAAGGGGAAGCAGCGGTTTCGTTCTTGTGGAAATACACAGGCCTGCAGATTTCCTCAGCAGTTCCTGCTTGAATATTAACAAAACAATGATAAACAGGGATTTAGGCATAAATTAAAAAATAATCAACTCCAGCAATACATTTCTTTGTGTAAAGGAAAGGAGACTGTCTGCTTTGGAGATTTAATTAGTCAGTTATTGATATAATCAGCTTCTTTTTTTTTTTTTTAGCTGAAGTTAGTAATGTAAACATGTGCAACATGTACAACAACTCCTTTCATTTTTTTTTTCATCCAATGCCATACCCTAAAACACCTGCATGCATCCTGCTGAAGAGCTGCCTTGTGTCCTGATTGGCTGGATGTCAGTGGTGCCCATCATTTGTTTTTTCTCATGTTTAGAGAGCCCTGGGACACCACAGACACTGGAGTTCCTTCTCTTAACAGATATTTTGTTGATGCTTGCATGTTTTATGCAAGGTAAAATTCATCAAATATTACAAAATCACATTTTAAAAATCACACAAATTTGTTCACTTGATTTGTATTCTATATATGTTTACATTTTTAAAATATTGAAAAATTGCATAAATTTGTATGTTAACAACCCTTGTGTAATCATGATTATTGTGTACTAAATAAAACACTGTTTAGGTTTTCCAATGCATGTCAAACTGGACCATTTTTTCAGGGTGAATGGGTTTATAGCCAAATGGCCATAAGAAGTAGAGTAGCTGAATCATATGCTACATTTGTTAAGTGTGTCAATGGCAGTAAAAGGGAGTGTGTGCTCTAAATACGGTGGTAATGCAATGTGTTTTAGTGGATAACCAGAGGTTACAGTTTATTGTCGTTGCGTTAAATTGTTCTTTTCTAGACACTTTTGTCATTTATGTATTTGTTCAATATGATCACCTTTAATGTGACAAGACAGATACCACTGTACACATATTGAGAAATTCTCCAATTGTAATCTATTTTATGGTCGTAACAAAGTCTTAATGTAAATACAATATGGTGTTAATCCAATTATGTGACATATACACATAAACCAAAAGTTCCAATTCTATCTAACAAAAAAAGTTGTTGTACTCTTCGGATATGCAATCTTCTACCCAAGGGGACTGACATGTTACGTTTTCTTTCCTTGTATTTCCCTCACTCCTTGTCTTGTAAGAGAGAAAGAAAAAGCGAGATTCCCTCTTCTGTGAGGCACATGTGTGAATGTATTGCTGTCAGTTGCTCATACGTGCTGGACACAGTGATCCAGACCAACTCCAAGGCTGAGGCGAGGGAGGGGGTCAAGGGCATGGAAGCATTCCAGCTCACCCCATACATCCATCCTCAACCCAATCTCCTCAGGCCTGCTGCGTATGCTGCATATCCATCCTCAGCACATTCACACCAGTATGCAGAACAGAATGACCTACATGCTGCTGTAGTATTATATTGCACACTGCAGCATTAATGTCCTCTTCTGTAGCATGCTATGTGCTGGGATTTTTTCTTCAACTTATATTTAACATCGTTTCTTAGAATTTCTTTCTTTTGGGATTGTTTCTTGTTTCTGTCAAGGTTTTTCTGATCACTTGAGGAACAAGAAAAACTATTGTGAGGCTGAACACTAATCTCTGTCTCTGGAACTGCAAATGAAGCACATTGCAGCTTTGACAAGCTTGAGAGAAGAAAAAATGAATGCTTAAATAAGGTAAAAGAACAGAAGCATATTGTCAGAAATTATCACGTTGAGATGAAAAAGTGAACATCATCTGTGAACAGTGGACAGAGAACAGTTTGGTGGGGTTATTTTTGATCTACACCTTGTAAATCCTGTTGCTGTGTAATGTGTTGGTATTAAGTAGGGAAAGGGGAAATTACAGTTTGGTGTTTGTGTGTATGTAAGAGAGAGAGAGAGAGAGAGAGAGAGAGAGAGAGAGAGAGAGAGAGAGAGAGAGAGAGCAAGGGAGAGATTAATATAAATATCTTCTCACCTATTGTCACCAGGGTAGAGTGGGACATCTGGAAGGACCACCACTCTAACCTTTTTTTGGCTAACTTGTTAACATTTTCCTGCTGATTTTAATCATGCAAATTATAAATCTTTTCCATCCATCCATCCATTTTCTATACCGCTTATCATACTGGGTCACGGGGAACCTGGAGCCTCTCTCAAAGAGCATGAGGCACAAGGCAGGAAATATCCTGGATGGGATGCCAGTCCATCACAGGGCACAGTCACATACATATTCACACACCCATTTATACACTACAGACACGCCAATCAGCCTACCATGATTGTCTTTGGACTGGGGGAGAAAACTGGAGTACCCGGTGGAAACCCCACAGCATGGAGAGGACATGCAAACTCCACACACACAGGGCCACTGATGAATTGGACCACCAATCCTGGAGGTGTGAGGTAAACATGCTAATCACTAAGCCACTGTGCCCCTCTATACATCTTTTCACCAACCTTACTTTGTAATGTTATGCTCATGCCTCTAAACAATGATCATGTAAAATGTATAATGATAATGTCAAAAGTTTCAAATATCCTGTGGAATACAGCGAATCTTAATAGTATACCTGAAGAACCCTTTCATTCATTACTGGCTGTCTGTCATCATTAACCATGAATAACTTTATGAATTGTAATTGTAATGCCAAGTTGTTGTTGGTTTTTTTTAACCATTTAATTGATTCTTTCCAGACATGGAGTTATTTCCATTTATAGTCCACCACTGCTGGAAGGACATACATGTGATTTTCTATTAGTATGTATTTTTGCTCTCTGCCCATGCTGGGTTTGCACCTGCATCCATCAGGAACCTGAAACTTGGCTCTCCTCTAAACCAGACACCTCTTAGATCACCCTTCTCTCACTAATATTACTTCCCTCTCTCCAGGACTGCCAGCAGTATACATGTAAAAATATACTGTATAACATGCAGATACTCAGTGCATCTTTAAAATGTATGGGAATGATGGTCCATGCTGCTGGGACCCTCAAGGTGGGTTGTAAATTAGCCATGTAGCAGTGGAAGAACTGGCATGGAGCTCCCACTCCCACACAACCAGCCAAACATCACACTGTATGGCCTGTCAGACAAGCCAGCTATGCAAATTTACTCATGTTCCTAGGCAGGGGGTCATGGGCCCAGGAAGCGTGCACAGGGATCAGAGCTCACAGAGCTGCGAGTAGAGGGAGAGCACCGGGGAGTCTTTCTGGCAATGACACAAAGAGGCCATGAAGAATTATGTTATTATGTTTGGGATATGCATTATATACCTATACATATGTTGAGTAATTGATCAATAACCTAGACAATATATAACATTATTTAATGATGTTATTTGAAATGTGTCAGTCTCACACTGGAGTATTTGCCTTTCTCGTTTGCTCTGTTCCTGATTGATCATCTCCTTCACCATTTCTTCCATGGCATATCTTTTGCATTATCACCTACACTTGTACAGCTTCCTCACATCTAAGGTGTATTCCCACCTTGTGCCCAGTATTACCAGGATAGACTCCAAATCCACCACAATCATGACCTGGATAAAGCACTTACTGCAGCTGAATAAATGAGTCGCACTTGGTTATACTGTATGTATCCCTCTTTCTGTGAATAAAAATGTTGTCTCAAATTCTATATTTATTTACTCATAGTTCTTTGTGTATACATGACTGTTTAGTGTGTTAACACCAAACAATTGTGTACAGTTGATGACACAGATGATGGCTGATATTTGCCAAACAGTTGATCTATGGAGTAATAGTCTCTATTTACACTAACCTGCCCCATTATTTACCACAGAATAGAAAGGACAACAGATAATGAACAGTTGTGATGCCATGCCTATCATCATCTCAAAACTGACTATTCATTTAAATAAAGAAGATTTGTTCTACACTGTTGTTTTATGTCAAATAAATTATTTATTTAATTAATTTCCTCTCATAACAAAATAACAAAATATGTTTTAAAAAAACAAAACAAAAAACCCCCAAAAACAAACGCAGTGCATTGCTGTGAAAAAGTATTTTCCCCATCCGGATTTCTTCCATTTAATGTGTATACCTCATAATAAATTTTTTCCCCCATAGTTACTAATTCCCCAAATCTATAAAACTGTACATAAAACGTTTAAGCCACACCTTAGTTCTTGGGTTTCCTGATGTTTTTATATTTGGTTTCTGCTTTCTGGGCATTAATTCTTGAATTCCACTAATAAAGAATGTGTTGCACTTACATCCTACACCCTTAAAAACTAAAACTCCAAAACTAAAATTGTTTTTTTATATTTTGTGCTGTGAGAGAGGGTTCCAGGTAGAACCCCTTTAAGAAGTTAAGAACTCTTGAGGAATCACCACTTAGTCCTGTAAAGTTACAATCTCTCTTTAATAACTAATACATAGAATAGTTAAAGGAACAGCAGGTAATGTTTAAAAAGATGTAATGTTTAAAAAGATACATAATAATCATATCATTACAAACATGCTACCTGATACGTACGTGGCTTCTTCATTTCAGATTTTGTCTACATTTTTTTCTGACCCCTAACAGGATCTCAACAGTAATAACTGCTCAACTTGGGTTATCTCCAAAACAGCAGTTCTTGAGGTGTAGTTTGACAGAGAGGTGCAATCAGTTGGAGGAAAGAGGAAGGCTTGTCATTGTTTCCATTGCGAAAGCAGTTCTTCTTTCATACAGAAGAGGGCTCTAAAAATTACAAACCACTTCTTTAACTCCTCCTCCCCAAACCTTGTTTTCATGATGAACTCAAAGAACTTGCTTAGCCAGACCTGTGTCACTCATCTCTATCTCCCTCCATCTCACCAGCTCTGATCTTATGTGTGCTGCTGGGAAACTCCATTAGATGAGACACAGGGGGAAGGTGTGTGTATTATGTCTGTCTGATAATGCAAGAATAACCGCAAGACCTACCTGAACTCATCCATCTCACTATTTATATTTGGGAGAAATGTAAACTAAATAATGAAAGGAAATGGAACACTCTCCTCCCTTGGTGTGGGTCTGTGTATGTTTTCAGGGAATAGGGGTGAAAGTGGCTATGAACCAGAATTCAATGCTTTGGAACGATGTTGTCCACGTGCATGGAGTTCTTGGATCCTTCCTTGTTACATGTGTGTGGCCTGCAGTGAGATAATGTCCTGTGAGTATAAGAGGTGTGTGACGTAGAGAGTGTGTGAGGGGAAAGACGTCTTTTTACTTCATCCATCATAGTCCCTGTCTGAAGGCTGCAGCCTCTGCAATGGCCTCCTCTGTTTGCACACAGGTGATTCATCACAGGACTAAAACACAGTTTCTCTTGGCCCAGCACAATGCTGTGCTTCCACCTTTGGTCTGTCACAGCTCCCCTGCACCCACTGCGCTAAGCGTCTTCTCCCTTTACCATACAGCTGCAGTCAGAGAAAGAGAAAGGAATAGGATATAAACATTCAGTTACGTTATTCTGTTTCTTCCCATGTGAGGCAACTGCAGTCAAGGGGGTGGTGGTAAAAAAAATAAAAATGATACTCTAGTAAGCCACTCAGTGGGGAGCTGAAACATATCCTGACATCACAAGTGCGGCTACTCTCCCTGCTGTCTTCTGTGTCTCGCCTTCTGCTCCCCTGACTGTCACTCTTCTTCTCACCTTCACCCTTTCCTCACTCTCCTTCTTCAGTGGGGTTAAATTGGGATTTAGGAGGTGGGGGAGCCCTAATTCTTTAATAGATGCCATGAAAGAATGTACAAACAGTACCAGTGAATTTGTTTTATTATACAGTTCTCAATGTGGTTGTCATGGAATTGTGAGCAGAAAAAGCATGATGAACAAATTTTGCTTTAAGGATCAAATTTGTTTACATATCAGTTAACAATAGTTTATAATTCTGAGATGAAAAGATATATCTATAAACTCATAAACACTGCAAAACTATATTAACTCATCATTAGAATTTTCACCATTATGCCATTCAATGATTTATATTACTATCAAATAAAAATTTTGGAGGTCAGCTCTGCTTGCAATTCACATAAACTAAAGGTGGAAAAGCTCAGCTTTATATTCCCTCCAGTTGCACTAACCATATTTAAAAATTTCATATAAAAATGTTTCCCAACATTTTCTCTCCAATTTGGTAAACTGCCAATTCCCTCCCAACAGTCAACCCTCCCTTATTACAAGACAACTATCAACCAGAGAAGGTGATGGTTCACATATGCTTTATCTGAGGCCGTGTTTACACTAGTGCGTTTTTGTTTTAAAACGCATAACTTTTGCTACGTTTACGCCTGACGTCTAAACTACTCCAGCGTTTGTGACCCTCGAAAACGGAGACTTTTGGAAACGCTGAAGACCCCATTTTAGTTTGAAAACTCTGGGGTTGTGTTTCAGTGTAAACAGACCAAAATGCAGACTTTAGAAAACGAACGCGTGGCTTCGCCCACATTCGCTCCCTGTTTGGGACTTCTGGATCATTCCCTGATTCGTCAAGCCCCTATCATATGACCATTACGCTACCTTCAGAACCAAATAAACAACAACATGGAGACTGAACAGCAAGATTTGCTCGCTTTGTTGCCATTTTTAGCAGCCATTGTGCAGTTAAATTCTGTATTTTATAATACTGCAGCTGCCTGCATACGCAATGGCAAGCTATGATTAGAGCAATGAGCAACAAATCTCATTTCAAGCAGCGTAAGCCCTACATGGAACGCCGGTTCTGGGTTAGACCAAGAAGAACTAGTGCCTGGTGGGACATGTTTGTAAGTTCTCCCTAAATCTGTCGAGTATGTCACTGTATTTGTTTTGCCATGACTCCCAATCGACATTTTCAACCGCCATGGGTGCCTTGTAGTCATTAGTTACTTTAAGTAACAAGTCCACCTCATCATCTGTCCACACAAAGACGTCCTTGATTTTCCTCACCAACATGCACATTGTTGTACCTGCCGGTGACTAGGAACCAACTACCTGTTTACACTTGTACACGCATGCCCAGTGTGCATATGACATGCGTTTTATTTCATGTAGTGTGGATGGAGATTGTATCTGAAACTCAGTGGAAACACCAGTATGGACGAGGATCGTTTTCATTTTAAAACGAAAACACACTAGTGTAATCAGAGCCTGATAATCATGAAGCTAACCAACCACATCTTTTCGAAGATGACAAGTCATATGCATCGAACATGAGCACGGCTAAAAGGTCTCATTTACCAACAAACATCACTGTGAAAGACCGTGCAAAACAATTTCGTGCAATAGCAATTTCGCCAATTCAAGTGATTTTCTACAAAAAACTCCACAAATTGTATTGCACACTTTGAAAAAAGCTGCAGCAAAATCAAGCATTTTTGGCCACAACAATCACCAAAAAAAAAACTCTGCAAAATCCTGCATGGACTGGTTAATATCTGATATTGGTCTGATATTGACATCTTAGCAGTAATCAAGTCGACTATCTGTGAATTTCTGTTACCAGGTTATGTAAAACATAAGAGACAAGGTGGCAACATGATTTAAGACAGGTTATAAGTCAATATCACAAATTTACAGTATTTAAATGTCAAATCTGATACAACAATCCAGTGGTTCAGGTTAATAGCCTACCAATAGGCTGCTTAGTATCAGACTGGGGCTAACTGGCATTCTTATACATTCAGAATGTCCCTGTTTCTGTACAAACAATATGAGTACATGCATGCTAAGAGATGGCTTCCTCCCTTCAGCTTTATATGAGAGGGTCCAGACGGAAGATGGTTTCAGTGATAGGAGTCTGCAACCCCAGTGGATTTATCACACACGAATACTAGATCTCTCTCGCACACAGTGCTCATGCAATACTAACTGCCCACTATTGCCCAGGGGATGGTCAGGTTTGCAGCTCAGTTAACACATCTCAGCCACATAGCCTGCCTCGTCTTGCCCAACAACTAAAAATATATTTACTGTAAACTAAGAATGGAAGATGACTCCCACAAAGAAGCCACAGACAATACATGCAACATCAGAGCACTGGCACCTTTCTGGCATTTTTTTGTATTTATCAAAAAAAAAATAATAATGCAGCAAAAATCTGCAGTTTCATAATGTATTACCTGCTATGTACTAGCTTTATTTGTGTAAATGGATGTGAAGTGGAAAAAGCTCTTTAGTTTAATTATAATACTGCATTTGAATTAATCTGCACAGACTCCATGTGCATGTTTGTATTAGTGTTTCAACATGCACTCTGGGTTTCTTACTTTATGCCATTAACATCCTTTCAAGTGAGTAGAGAAAAACACAAACTGCAAGTAGGAAAGATAGAGAGAAGGAACGAGATTTATGGAAGGAACACAGAGAAGTGTGTCTGCGCTCAGCATGTGTGTGTGTATGTGTGTGCCTCTGGCATTAGAGCCGCCCGTGCTGAGCTCGTCTGGTGGTGGTTGATCTTTGTAACCACTCGCACATGTTGGCACAGGATGGCACAGCAGTTCCCGCCTGCCCAGCCCGCCACCCAGCCCAACAGTGCCAGGCTGACGCTCTGGGAGGCCGAGGGCTCCACTTTCCTCAGCGTGTCTCGCGACCACAGACAAATTGGCCCACAGCAGCTTTCCCAGGAATCTGCCCCATCAAAGACAAAAGTCCACACGCCTGCCTACTCTTGACTGCCAGTGCAAAAACCTTCCACATAACTGACTCAGACATACAGTATACAACACAAATTGAGTAGGACGCTTGTAGCTACAAAGGCTTTGAAGTGTCTTGTTTTTAATCCCATACTTATTATTATATGGTGAAGTCTGTTTTTCATGAGTGACTACAGCAATGTATAATAAAAGAGTAATGAGAGAGTGGTCAGAACAGTAATATATCAGATTATTATATAAAAAAAATTGCAATCTCAAGAAAGGCTAGATCAAAGGTTTTGGGCATCTGTGTGTGCTGTTGCTGCTTCTGGCTGTAAGCATTAATCTCAGGCTGATGAGTGATTGTTCTTTCGCAACAGAGCACAGTAAAGGAGTTTCCAGTCAGCAATACGTTGATTTACTCACCGCCTCAACACATCAGTGCTACTCACAAGTCTACCACATTCGGGATGTGTTTTTGTATGCTCTCTGTTTACATGGCTACTAATCCACAATGTGTGTCTAAAACTCTGTGTCTCCTGGTTTATCCACTGCTTCTTTTCCAGATCTGCAGTCTTCAGAAAGCCACTCCTCAGAGACACCCTTCACTGAGGTTCTACAGGGGAAAAAACTAAAAAACTGTATGGAAGCAGATGACAGATATGCAGATCTTCTGGGCTGGACTGCAGGAGTGGGGGAGAATAGGCATGGAGAGTTCTTTGGGAATGTTGTGATTCACACGGCAAAGAATGAATAATTTGCTTCCCCTCCTCTCCTCTGTCTTCTTTTATCCTCTAGATTATAGTCCAGAGGAGTCCAACAATGGGGAACACCAGAACTGGACCAGAACAATATGGCAGTGAGCAGGGGGGAAATTCTGGACAATGCATCTCAAAATCTCCAAATATACTCACTAACTCTACCTCTCTTTCACACTCACACACACACGCAGGCAGGCACACACAAATAAATGCTGCATTCTACTAAAGGTTGTAACTCTTCATTTCCAACCTCCAACTAAGGCCTAAGGCCGTGTTTACACTACTGCGTTTTCGTTTTAAAACGCATAACTATGGTTACGCCTGTGGTCTACACTAGTCCGGTGTTTTCGACCCTCGAAAACTGAGACTTTTGGAAACGTCGAAAACCCGTTTTATTTTTGATAACTCCGAGCTCGCGTTTCAGTGTAAACAGACCAAAACGAGCGACTTTTGAATACAAAGGCGTGGCTTCGCCTACATTCGCCCCCTGATTGGGTATTCTGGATCATTGCCTATCCTTCCCTGATTCGTCAAGCCCCTACCACATGATCATTACGCTACCTTGATCGTATACATAACAACACGGAGACTGAACCGCAAACTTTGCTGGCTTTGTTATTATTTTTAGGACCCATTGTGAAGTTAAATTCTGTGTTTTATAATACTGCAGCTGCCTACATGCGCAAGAGGCAAGCTATGATTAGTGCAATCGGCAACAAATCTTGTTTTGAGCGGCGTAAGACATAGAACGCTGGTTTGGAGTAGCAACCAACTTCCTGTTTACACTTGTATGCGCATGCCCAGTGTGCATGAACGGTCATGTGACATGCGTATTCGGTCGTGCAGTGTGCACGGAGATCGTTTCTGAAACAGCGGAAAACGCCAGTGTAGACGAGAGTCTTTTCATTTTAAAACGCCAGTTTTAATCGAAAACACATTGGTGTACACAGGGCCCTAGAAGAACAAAAGAAAACACCCTCTCAATTTCAGAGTTCCTACTGGGGAACTCGGGATAGTCTCCTCAACACCAAGTTCAGCAAGTGACTACAAATCAACATATCTGCGCACAGTATTAATAGTAAACAAAGTAGCACTTCTTACCTTTAAATTAATAATTCCGTTTATGCAAGTATTTGCTTTACATCAATCAGCATATATATATATATATATATATATATATATATATATATATATATATATATATATATATATATATATGATATATGATGTATATATATAGAAGTATATTAGTTAACTCTATAACATTGACTATACAGATTGCTGTTATGAGGAGGGAAATATACACCACTCGTCACATATAGCTGGCTAGTTTGCTGCTAACAAAAGACTAACATGGAGGCATCAATGTTGTTTCTCCCACAATTTGTTGGTCGAACGCCACAGGTCAACATTGACATCATTCCAAACTTCGTCTTCCCACTATCTAAGTAAGACAAATGCAACGATAAACTAACTGTCTATGTAGTCATGGACATATGAGCTCCTCAGACACTTCATCAGGTGGACTGATGTCTGGTCCTTGTTGTTAGGAAGAACTCACGAGTGATACCACAATCTAAACATTTGCACTGTAGTTGTGAGCCCACAAACACTTTTCCAAGATTGTGTAATGTGTGCAAATTCTAATTCCTATATACTTTCACCCAGAGGAAAGAACACATGCAGTCCCAGTCTGCAGATACTGTTTGCTCAAACAGCAGCACAACTGTCAGGCATAGCCTCCAGTGAGGAACGTGGCAGGAGCATCAGCTGTGGTAAAACAACCCTCGGCTCTCTTTTGCCCACCATACACTTCTGTCATGTGGGGGATGGGGTGTGTATTTGTGTGTGTGTGTGTGTGTGTGTGTGTGTGTGTGTGTGTGTGTGTGTGTGTGTGTGTGTTTGTGTGTGTTTGTGTGTGTTTGTGTGTGCGTGCATGTGTGCACATGTGTCTATTAGTGTCTGTCTGTCTTGCTGAGTCAGGAGAGAGACAGGGCACTTAGAAAAGCCCCCAGCCACTCTGCTCGATTCTCTTTCTCTGCTGCTGGCAGACACTCACCCTGAGCAGGTAATCCATCAAAACTGCTATGACAGAAGACAGTGTGAGGTTGTGTGAAAGAGAACGAGTAAAAAAGGAGAGAATGAGTTTGAGAAAGAGAGACAGAATGAGAATAATAAAATGTGCATAGTGAGACAGAGAAAGCAAGAGAATGTGTGTGTGTGTGTATGTGTGTGTGTGTGTCGGGGGGGGCAGTTGTGAGAGATAAAGATGTGTGTGCAAATTTGTCTCAATTAGTGATGGACACAGTTAAACGAT